>NC_133617.1:446594282-446894282 GCF_048593235.1 Sminthopsis crassicaudata
GTCTCTCTTAGATCTATTTTCCAGGTCAGTTGTTTTCCCAAGTTTACATTTTCTTCTATTTTTTCATTTTTTTCTGGTTTTGCTTGACTGATTCTTGATGTCTCATTGGATTATTCATTTCCATTTGTTCAGTTCTGATTTTTAATGAATTATTTTCCTTTTTCTGATAATAATTTTTTATTATAGCTTTTTTATTTACAAAACATATGCATAGGTAAGTTTTCAACACAGATCCTTGCAAAACCTTCTGTTATAACTTTCCCCTCTCCTTCTCCCCCACCTCCTCCCCTGGTTGGCAGGTAGTCCAACACATGTTAAATATGTTAAAGTATATGTAAATACAATATATGTATACATATTTATACAGTTATCTTGTTGCACAAGAAAAATCAGATTTAGAAAGAAGGTAAAAATAATTTGAGAAGGAAAACAAAAATATAAGCAGACAATAGTAGAAAGAGTGGAAATGCTATGTTATGGTCCATACTGATTTCTCATAGTTCTTTCACTGGGTGTAGCTGGTTCTCTTTATTACTGAACAAGATTTGGATCATCTCATTGTTGAGGAGAGCCACATCCATCAGAATTGATCATCGTATGATACTATTGTTGAAATGTATAATGATCTCCTGGTTCTACTCATTTCACTTAGCATCAGTTTATGTAAGTCTCTCCAGGCCTTTCTGAAATCATCCTGCTGGTCATTTCTTAAGGAATAATAATATTCCATAATATTCATATGCCACAATTTATTCAGCTATTCTCCAATTGATGGGCATCCATTTAATTTATGGTTTCTAGCCACTACAAAAAGGGCTGCAAACATTTTTGCACATGTGGGTCCCTTTGTCTTCTTTAAGATCTCTTTGAGATATAAGCCCAGCAGTAACACTGCTGGACCAAAAGATATGCAAAGTTTGATAACATTTTGAGCATAGTTTCAAATTGCTCTCCAGAACGGTTGCAATTCTACCAATAATGTATGAGCATCCTACTTTTTCCAAATACTCTCCAACATTCATCATTGTCTTTTCCTGTCATTTTAGCCAATCTCAGAGGTGTGTAGTGGTATCGTAGAGTTGCCTTAATTTGCATTTCTCTAATCAATAATGATTTGGAACACCTTTTCATATGACTAGAAATAGTTACAATTTCTTCATCTGAAAATTGTTCATATCCTTTGATCATTTATCAATTGTAGAATGGCTTGAATTCTTATAAATTAGAGTCAATTCTCTATATATTTTGGAAATGAGGCCTTTATCATAACCTTTGACTGTAAAAATATTTTCCTACTTTATTGCTTCCTTTCTTTCTAATCTTGTCTGAATTAGTTTTGTTTGTACAAAAATTTTAACTTAATATAATCAAAATTTTCTATTTTGTGATCAATAATGATCTCTAGTTCTTCTTTGATCACAAATTCCTCCCTCCTCCAACAGATCTGAGAGGTAAACTATCCCTTATTCTTCTAATTTATTTATAATCTTATTCTTTATGCCTAGATAATGAACCTATTTTGACCTTATCATGGTGTAAGTGAGTTAAGTGTGGGTCAATGCCTAGTTTCTACCATACTAATGGCCAATTTTCCTAGCAGTTTTTGTTGAATAGTGAATTCTTACCCCAAAAGCTGGGGTCTTTGGGTTTTTCAAACACTAGATTGCTCTAGTTAGTGACTATTTTGTCCTGTGAACCTTATCTATTCTACTGATCAACTAGTCTATTTCTTAGCCAGTGGTTTTGTTGACCTCTTTAAAATATAGTCTTAGATTTGGTATAGCTAGGCCAACTTCATTTGATTTTTTTTTTTCCATTAGTTCCCAGGAATATATGGTCAATTTTTGTATAGGTTCCATGGACTGCTGAGAAGAAAGTATACTCCTTTCTGTCTCCATTTAGATTTCTCCAAAGATCTATCATACCTAACTTTGCTAATGTTCTATTTACCTCTTTAACTTCTTTTTTATTTATTTTGTGGTTTGATTTATCTAGTTCTGAGAGTTCAAGGTTGAGATCTCCCACTATTATAGTTTTGCTGTCTATTTCTTCTAGTAGATCTCTTAATTTCTCCTTTAGAAATTTAGATGCTATTCCACTTGGTCAGTATATGTTTAGTATTGATATTGCTTCATTATCTATGCTGCCCTTTAGCAAGATATAATTTTGTTCCTTATCTCTTTTAATTAGATCATTTTTTTTTCTTTTGCTTTGATCTGAGATCAGGATGGCTACCCCTGCATTTCACCTAAGCATAGTAGATTCTGCTCCAGCATTTTATCTTTACTCTGTATGTATCATTCTGCTTCAAATGTGTTTCCTGTAAACAACATATTGTAGGATTCTGGCTTTTATCTCAATCTGCTATCCATCTCTGTTTTATGGGAGAGTTCACCTCATTCACATTTATGGTTAAAACTACTAATTCTGTATTTCCTGCCATCTTATTATCTCCATTTTATGCTTTTCTTTTTCCTTTTCTCCTTGCCTCCCTCCCCAGTATTAAACTTATGAGCATCACTTTCCTTATGCAGCTCTTCCTCTTTAGAATGCCTCCCTCCGCCTTTCTTTTTTTTTCCCTCTGCCTTTCTTAAACCTTTTCCCTAGTATTTCAATATTCCCTTTATTTAGCCTACTCCTTCCTTTTTCACTTTTCCCATCCCTCTTTTCAATGAAGTGGGAAAAGTTTCTCTGTTAACCAAATATGTCTAATATTTTCTCTTTTAAGCCAAATCTGATGAGAGTAAGATTCATAAAATATTCATCTCTCTCCCTTCTTTCCCTCAGATATAATAGGTTTCCTTTGTCTCTTCATGAGATGTAGTTTCTCTCTTTTTTCCTTCACTTTTCCTTTTTTTCTGGTACAATCTCTTTTCCACCCCTTTATTATTATTATTATATTTATATTACATTATAACAGTAAAATCAAATTATACATGTACTCTTTATGTATACTCATACCAGAAATACAGTTCCCAAGATTTTTTTAAACTTTTTATTCTTCTCTTGACTGCTATATTTGGAGGTCAAATTTTTTGTTTAGTTTTTTCATAAGAAATAAATACAATTCACCTATTTCATTGAATGTACATCTTCTTCTCTGGAAGAAAATGCTCAGTTTAGCTGAGTAATTTATTCTTGCCTACATTCCAAGTTGCTTGCCTTTTGGAATATCAGATTCTAGGTCCTTTGATCTTTTAATGTGAATGCTGCTAGATCCTGAGTAATCCTTATTGTGGTTCCTTTGTATTTGAATTTTTTTTCTGGCTGCTGGTAGTAGTTTTTCCTTGGTCTGATAGTTCTGGAATTAATATTCCTTGGAGTTTTACTTTTGGCTCAGTAGGTGAACAATGAATTCTTTCAATGTCTATTTTACCTTCTGATTCTATGACATCTGGGCAGTTCTCTTTGATGATTTCCAGAAAAATAGTATCTAGACTCTTTTTTTCATCATGATTTTCAGGGATAATCCTTAGATTGCCTCTCCTTGATCTATTCTTCTTCTTCTTCTTCTTCTTCTTCTTCTTCTTCTTCTTCTTCTTCTTCTTCTTCTTCTTCTTCTTCTTCTTCTTCTTCTTCTTCTTCTTCTTCTTCTTCTTCTTCTTCTTCTTCTTCTTCTTCTTCTTCTCCTTCTTCTTCTTCTTCTTCTTCTTCTTCTTCTTCTTCTTCTTCTTCTTCTTCTTCTTCTTCTTCTTCTTTTTTTCTTCCTGGAATTGATCTTGGATCACTGAATTGCTAAGAACTAAGCTTTTCATAGTTGATCATCACATAATCTTGCTGTTACTGTGTACAATATACTCCTGGTTCTGCTTGTTTCCCTCAGCATCAGTTCATGTACATCTTTCTAGGTCTTTCTAAAATGAATTTTATCATAATTTTTTTAAACAATAATATTCCATTACTTTGATATGCTATAATTTATTTAGCCAATTGATCACCTTCTACTCATTTTCCAATTATTTGCCACCACAAAAAGAGCTGCTGCAAACATTTGTGCACACGTGGATTCTTATTCATTCCTTTATAATTTTCTTGGGATACAGAAACAATAGTGGCATGCTGGGTCAAAGTGTATGCACAGTTTTATAGCCCATTGGGCATAGTTCCAAATTACTCTCCAGAATGGTTGGATCATTTCAAACTCCACCAAGAATGTATTAGAATCTCAGTTTTCCCACATCCCGTCCAACATTTATCATTATCTTTTCCTATCATCTTAGCCAGTCTGGAAGGTCTGAGGTGATATGTCAGAGTTGTTTTAATTTGCATTGTCTAATCAATAGTGATGCAGAGCATTTCTTCATATGATGAGAGATGGCTCTAATTTCATCATCTGAAAATTGTCTTTTCATATCCTTTAACTATGGACAATTTAAAAAAAAAAGAGAACCATACTAACAAATATTAATAAGCAAAGCATTTTGTCCAAAAATCTATATTATATTTTATTTTATTATTTTTTTCTGTAGAATTTTTAAAATTAATTTTATAATTATAATATTTTTTGGCAATACATATGCATGGGTAATTTTTTACAACATTATCCCTTGCACTCACTTCTGTTCCGAATTTTCCCCTCCTTCCCTCCACCCCCTTCACTAGATGGCAGGCAGTCCCATACATGTTAAATATGTTATAGTATATCCTTGATAAAATATATGTGTGCAGAACCGAATTTGGAAGGAAGAATTGGATTCAGAAGGTAAAAATAAGTGTATAATGATCTCTTGGTTCTGCTCATTTCAGTCAGCATCAGTTCATGTAAATCTCCCCAAGCCTCTCTGTATTCATCCTGCTGGTCATTTCTTACCGAACAATAATATTCCATAACATTCGTATACCACAATTCTCCAATTGATGGGCATCCATTCACTTTCCAAGTTCTAGTCACTTCAAAAAGGGCTGCCACAAACATTTTGGCACATACAGGCTCCTTTCCCTTCTTTAGTATTTCCTTGGGATATAAGCCCAGTAGTAGCATTTCTGGAACAAAGGGTATGAACAGTTTGATAACTTTTTGGGCATGATTCCAGATTGTTCTCCAGAATAATTGGATTCGTTCACAACTCTACCAACAATGCATCAGTGTCCCACATCCCCTCCAGCATTCATCATTATTTGTTCCTGTCATCTTAGCCAATCTGACAGGTGTGTAGTGGTATCTCAGAGTTGTCTTAATTTGCATTTCTCTGATCAATAGTGATTTGGAACATTTTTTTCATATGAGTGGAAATAGTTTCAATTTCATCATCTGAAAATTGTTCACATCCTTTGACCATTTATCAATAGGAAAATGGCTTGATTTCTTATAAATTAGAGTCAGTTCTCTATATATTTTGGAAATGAGTCCTTTATCAGAACCTTTAACTGTAAAAATGTTTTTCCAGTTTGTTACTTCCCCTCTAATCTTGTTTGCATTAGTTTTGTTTCTACAAAAGATTTTTAATTTGATATAATCAAAATTTTCAATTTTGTGATTAATAATGAGCTCTAGTTCTCCTTTGGTCACAGGTTCCTTCCTGCTCCACAAGTCTGAGAGGTAAACTATCTTATGTTCCTCTAATTTATTTATGACCTCGTTCTTTATGCCTAAATCATGGACCATTTTAATCTTATCTTGGTATGTGGTGTCCATGCCTAATTTCTGCCATACTAATTTCCAGTTTTCCAGCAAAGTATTTGTCAAATAATGAATTCTTATCCCAAAAGTTGGGATCTTTGGGTTTGTCAAACACTAGATTGCTATAGTTATTGACTATTTTGTCCTGTGAACCTAACCTATTCCAATGATCAACTAGTCTATTTCTTAGTTAATACCAAATGGTTTTGGTGACTGCTGCTTTATAATATCGTTTTAAATTAGATAACAGCTAGGCCACCTTCAATTGATTTTTTTTTCATTAATTCCCTTGAAATTCTTGATCTTTTGTTCTTCCATATGAATTTTGTTGTTAATTTTTGTATGTCATTAAAATAGTTTCTTGGGAGTCTGATTGGTATAGCACTAAATAAATAGATTAGTTTAGGGAGTATTGTCATCTTTATTATATTCACTCAGCCTATCCAAGAGCATTTAATGTCTTTCCAATTATTTAAATCTGACTTTATTTTTGTGGCAAGTGTTTTGTAATTTTGCTCATATAATTCCTGACTTTCCTTTGGTAGATATATTCCCAAACATTTTATACTATTGACCATTATTTTGAATGGAATTTCTCTTTGTATCTCTTGCTGTTGGATTGTGTTGGTAATGTATAGAACTGCTGAGGATTTATGTGGATTTATTTTGTATCCTGCAACTTTGCTAAAGTTCTGAATTATTTCGAATAGCTTTTTAGCAGAGTCTTTGGGCTTCTCTAAGTATACCATCATATCATCTGCAAAGAGTGATAGTTTGATTTCCTCATTATTTACTCTAATTCCTTGAATCTCTTTCTTGGCTCTTATTGGTGAGGCTAGCATTTCTAGCACACTATTGAATAGTAATGGTGATAGTGGGCAACCTTGTTTCACTCCTGATCTTATTGGGAATGGTTCCAATTTATCCCTGTTATATATGATACTTACTGATGGTTTTAAACATATGCTCCTGATTATTTTAAGGAATATTCTATTTATTCCTATTCTTTCAAGTGTTTTTAGTAGGAATGGATGTAGGATTTTGTCAAATCTTTTTCTGCATCTATTGAGATGATCACAGGTTTTTTGTTAATTTGGTTATTGAGGTTGACAGTTATACTAATAGTTTTCCTAATATTGAACCAGCCTTGCATTCCTGGTATAAATCCCACTTGGTAATAGTGTATTATCCTGAGGATGATTTTCTGTAGTCTTTTTGCTAATATTTTATTTAAGATTTTAGCATTAATATTCATTAGGGAGATTGGTCTATAATTTTGTTTCTCTGTTTTCAACCTACCTGGTTTAGGTATCAGTATCATGTCCATGTCATAAAAGGAATTTGGTAGGACTCCTTCAATCCCTATTTTTTCAAATAGTTTATATAGCATTGGAGTTAGTTGTTCTTTAAATGTTTGGTAGAATTCACATGTAAATCCATATGGTCCTGGGGATTTTTTCTTAGGGAATTTATTAATAGCAATGTTCTATTTCTTTTTCTAAAATGGCACTATTTAGGCTATTTACTTCTTACTCTGTTAATCTGGGCAAGCTATATTTTTGAAGGTATTCTTCCATTTCATTTAAGTAATCGAATTTGTTGGCATAAAGTTGGGCAAAGTAACTCCTAATTATTGCTCAAATTTCTTCTTCATTAGTGGTGTGTTCTCCCTTTTCATTTTTAAGACTAACAATTTGATTTTCCTCTTTCCTTTTTTAAATCAGATTTACTAAGGGTTTGTCTATTTTGTTGGTTTTTTCATAGAATCAACTCTTAGTTTTATTAATTAATTCAATAGTTTTTTTATTTTAAATTTTATTAATCTCTCCTTTTATTTTTATAATTTGGAGATCAAACTTTTTGTTTAGATCTGGTTTTTTCATCAAGAATAGATGAAATTCACTTATTTTGTTGAATGTCCATCTTCTTCCCTGGAAAAAGATGCTCATTTTTTCTGGGTAAGTTATTCTTGGCTGCATACCAAATTCCTTAGTCTTTCAGGATCAAATTCCAGGCCCTTCGATCCTTTAATGTGGACTCTGCTAGATCCTGGGTAATCCTTATTGTGGCTCCTCCATATTTGAATTGTTTTTTTCTACCAGCTTGCAGTATTTTTTTCCTTCGTCTAATGGTTCTAGAATTTGGCCACTATATTTCTTTGTGTTTTTATTTTAGGGTCCCTTTCAGTAGGTGATCGATGAATTCTTTTAATGTCTATTTTTCCCTCTGTTTCTATAATATCTGGGCTGTTCTCTTTGATAATTTCCTGGCAAATAGTGTCCGGGCTCTTTTTTTCCTCATATTTTTCAGGAAGTCCAATTACTCTCAGTTTGTCTCTCCTGCTTCTATTTTCCAAGTCTGTTGTCTTCCCAAGAAGATACTTGACATTTTTTCTATTGTTTCTTTTTCTTTCTTTCTTTCTTTCTTTCTTTCTTTCTTTCTTTCTTTCTTTCTTTCTTTCTTTCTTTCTTTCTTTCTTTCTTTCTTTCTTTCTTTTTTTTTTTTTTTTTTTTTGGTTTTGCTTGATTGATTCTTGGTGTCTCCTTGAGTCATTCAATTCTATTTGTTTGATTCTGATTTTCAATGATGTATTTTTCTTCACTCACTTTTTAAAATATCTTTTTCTAATTGTCCACTTGAGTTTTTAAGTGAGTTGTTTTGTTCTATGGAATTTTTTTTCCATTTCACTAATTTTATTTTTTAGAGAGCTATTTTCTTTTTCCAACTCACTAATTTTATTTTTCAAGTATTTGATTTCTTTATCCACTCTATCTTTAAATGAGTGAAATGACTTTTACAGACTCTCTTGCCAAGCTTCTCTTTCCTTTTCCCATTTTGCTTCTAGCTCACTTGTGAGAGCCTTTTTGATTTTTTCTATGACATTTTTGTGTATTGAGGAGCAGATCATATCTCCCTTTCGGGATTCATCTGAAGACAATCTATTTTTAGTCTCCTCACGTTTAAAGTCTGCTCTCTATCCATGTAGAAGCTATCAATGGTTAGAGTCATTTTAAATTTTTTCCTCATGTTGTTAGAGCAGAGTCAAAGAAAACAAACTAATAAGAAAAACAAATGGTCCGCTCTTTTTTTGAGGGGGGTGGATGGGGCTGGACTGTGCTACCAGGTATCCTCTACAGATTGCAGGGGCAGCAGCAAGGCACTAGCAGGACAGCAATGGCTGGGTTGCATCTGTGCTCTGAAATGCGGAGGCTCTAAGAACACGCTGAGTTACTTCAGGTAGGGGTGGCCAGGTCCTGAGAGAAGCTAGCTTTTCGGTGTTATAGTCTTTACCTCCCGTATTTACAGCTTCTCTGCTAATACTGGCTTGCTGCCAAGACAGAATATCCACATTGTGGAAAAGGTCTTTCTGCAGAAATGGCAGAGATTACACCCCTCCCTCCCAGGTCTGGGCATTGTGAGCTGCCTTTGAAGCTTTCACTGCTTGCCTTCAGCCTGTGCCTGATCTGTTCATCCCCGCCCCCAAGCAAAAACAGACCTTTTCTGGCAAATTTCAAGGATATGTTCTGTTGGAAATTATTTGTGGGTTTTTTTCCACTCAAGCACTAATTCCAAGGCTTGTCATGAAATAAATTCTAAGAGAAAATGTGGAGCTTAAGCAGATATGTAGCTCCTCTCTGCAATCTTGGCCAGAAGTCTCTATATTATATTTTAAACCCTTCATTTCTTCACCAGAAGATGGGGAACATGTACTATCTTCTATCCTCTGAAATTATGGCTTGTTTCAAAAATCAAAGTTGCAAAATCATTCTATGTTATTTTTCTTTATTATTTTTCTTGTAATTGTTCTCTTATGTTTACTTCACTATGTATTAGTTCATCAGGGTCTCCCCATTTTCACCAAAAACTGTCTATCATCTATCATTTTATAACACAATAATATTCTATTCCATTCATTTACTCTAACCATCCACTAAAACCCCCAAAACTGTTTTTTTTTTTGTTTTTGTCTTATTTTTACTAGTGTAAAAAGATCTAATACACATTTACCCAGACATATTTTAAATATGAGTCCTTGCTTTTTTCTCTTAGCTCTTTGAGGCTCATTCTTATGTCCACTTGGCCCACTCTTAAGTTACTGTTTGGTCTTTTCTGTTTATTAGTGTTTGCTGCCATAATATAATGGATTTGTCATGTTAAGTTTGGATTTCAAATTCTGGCTCTGCTATGTATTCTATTTTTTTCAACAAGTTACTTATTTCTAAGTATCAAACTATTCATCTTTAAAAATGAAGGTGTTATACTATATAATTTCTAAGATCTCATCCATTTCTAGAAATCCCATGATCTTTTCCAATTGGCTCATTCCAATGTTTTCTCTGCAAATCTATTACTGGATCTGAAGACATCTGTATTTAGGTAATTTCACTAAGCCTATCATTAATAAGTTATCTTAATAAATTGGAAAATAATTAGCACATATAGCCACCCCTCAGGATAATTAAGCATTGGAACCATAATGTGGAATCTGATAGAATTCTTTGTTTGGAAACTTCAAACTTTAAAAAAATATTCATTCCAGTCCAATTCAGGATGATATATAAACTCTCCCAAAAGGCACCAGACCAGAAAATGGACCAGTGAGAAGTAATAGAAATTGCTCCAAATGTCAGATGAAGCTAGATGGTAGGCATCTCCTTAAGGACTCCCTTCAGCTCTCCTCACTGTGGCCCCTAAGTGAACTTGAATCCATTTACAATTCTTCAGCTATCCAAAAGTATCACTGTATTTGAAAAATCATGCTGAGACTAGAATTGTAAGATATGGACAGGGAGTGAAAGAAAGCAAAGAGCAAAAGAGAAAGATAATGAGAGTTTGACACTAAGCTTTGACAGCTTAGTCATTTGTAATCTCTGACACAAGGGGTGTATGTGTGTTTGAATATATTATATATTGAATTCTGTTTTTTCTGGGAACAAAGAAATGATGTTTTAATTTTAGGATGCTTGAGAATCTACCTGTATCCTTCATTGTATTCCCCATCCTACATCTATACCTTCAGTCTTTGTATTGAAATAATATTTATCCTTTGCTCCTTTTCCATTATATGGTGAAGATAGTTAGTTTGCCTGATATTTCCATACTCCATTGACCTGTGAGTTCATTCAGGCTGTCCTTCAACCTATGCAAGATTGCAGTTCATTTATATCCTAATTGTTTTAGAGATTTCTTTTGGCCAAAATAATCATAGCAGTGAATCTTTCTAAAAATGGCTAATCTGACCAAGAAATATACTTTTCAATTAGGTAGGACTCTAAATAGGACATTAGAGAGCAAGTGTTATGTTTACAATTAACTGAAATATCAGAGAATAATTTAAAAGAAGTGTCTCTCAAGATCAAACTACTCAAACTTTTAAAAATGAATGCAAAAGAGTTTGGAGATATTCTGTAATGTTTGTTTTTCTTTTAATTATTGTCTTCTTGCCTTCTTGAAATATCTGGATTTTTATAGGTTTCTTTGAAGTTGAATTCCATTTGGTATACATTCATATAGATACTCCCTATATTTCATAAAACTTTGCAAAAGTTCATTGATTAGAGGCACGATAGTTGTAGTTAACATCCATCACCTTTCTTGAATACATGTAACATATACCCTTTTATCTAAGAATTCAGCTTTAGCTTAAAAAAAATTCACCAAGTAATTATGAAAATCTCCATAATCCTTTCTTTATTTTTCTATAGTTTCTAAGAAATGTTATTAAGGGTCAAACTAAATTTTTAAAAAATTTTATCTATAAAGAATATAGATTTAGTTATGCTGAACATGTGCATTTGTCTTTATTTATAATCTATGTATTAGGACTGATTCCATAAAATAATTTCTGAAAATATAATATTTCAAAATAATAAAGAATAATCATTCTTATGATTTTTTCTAAGACAAGATAAAGCCATTACAGTTAGGTTTTTAAGAGTATATTTGATTGGGTCAGATGAATAGCACAAAATTAAAAGTACAATATTGGTAATTACTAAGACTATAAAACTCATAGTGATAAATGCATTAACATGCATTTTGAGGCAATTGAATATAGAATTAAATATTAATAGTAGAGATGGTTTATATTTTTTCTGAAAAGACCGTATAATTTCTATGGACAGTTTTGAAAAGTTCAATGTACTAGAATACTTTTTGTCATTTAGTTAATATTCAAATTTTATCTTCAGAAAAACACATAATGTGAGCATACATTTGCAAAGAGAATAAAAGAAGGAAATCATGGTCTTTCAGTACTTGTAATCATTCATTTATTCAGCAAGTATTTGTTGAAGACCTGTAATGTATATCACAATATACTAGGTAATGAAAAGCAGCAGATATGAGTTCAAATCCCAATTTTATCTCTTAAATACTTGGAGGTCCTTGGGATAATGACTTAATCTCTTGAAACTTGTGTTTTCTTATCTTTAAAATGATGCTATTGGGGCACCTTGGTGGCGCAATGGGTAGAGCACCAGCCCTGAAGTCAGGAGGACCTGAGTTCAAATGTGGCCTCAGACACTTAATACTTCCTAGTTGTGTGACCCTGAGCAAGTCACTTAACCCCAATTGCCTCGGGGAAAAAATTGTTATTGAAGTCCATTCCAGGCATAGATGAATAATCCTTAATTTTACCAAATCCAGGTATTCTGCCCATACATTGAAGGTTCCACAATCTATTTAGTCTAGGGATAATTGATTTTTTGTTTATTTTTAAATTAGAAATTGAGTCTGTCAAGATAATTTATTCTTACTGAATAAGTGCTAATTTATAGTGATCACCATTTATCCATTTATCCATTTATACAACTTCTAATAGTTCTGAAAGTGATGTGAAACTCACAAGCCTGCACAATCTTTCCTTCTAAAAAGAAGGGCAGCATTTGCCTAACTATATGGCACTTATCCTACTCTCCCCAATTTCTCAGTTTAGATTAGCAGTATCTAAATCTCATATAGAAGTTGATCCAATGCACTAGGATGAAATTGATCTAAGACTATTGTTAAAACAATTAGATCCTTTAAAAAAAAAACTATCTCCTTTCCTTGATTTTCATTAGAATCCGACTTTATCATTTTCATTCTGCCCTTTCCATTTTGAAAATTATTCTTTCTTAGAGAAAAATATAACTAGAATTATCCCATCCATTCTAAGATATAGGACTCTGCTATCCTTACTGCTAATTACTTGTAACATACCAGTAAAAGATCTTCATAGGATCTCATAAGCAATCTTCACACACTTCTGCTGCTGCTGGGCTAAATTTAGTCTTTCTGCCTCTGTTGGCAGTGACTATTTGAGGATATAAAGTCACAAAATATCTCTATCTATCTATCTATCTATCTATCTATCTATTTATCTATCTATCTATCTATCTATCTATCTATCTATCTATCTATCTATCTATCTATCTTTATTCTAGGTGACAAGATCCTCTATGTTTTGCCTTTTATTTTTTCCACCTGCACTGTTGACTTATCCTAGGATAATCCTAGGATCCCAGCTTCCACCTCCATCCTCAAGATATCCTTACACAGCTCAGGTGTGACAGAGGAGGAATAGGTGATATTGACTTGATTTAGGTTATATACTACTAAGTTCTCAATTTCCAAAGGAAAATCTCAAAATATATTCTCTATGCCATTTCTCTTGCAATTTCCAAAGTGTATGGGTTTACCTACAAACTGATTGAGACAGAGTTAACCAGGAGAAAAAAAAATCTTATTCTTCTAAGGTGACAAGAAATTTGCATTCGGAAATGGTATAAAGGAATGGAGGAAATGGAGGAAACTCCATATCCCTTTTTCTTTTTTTTTTTTTTCCCCTTTGGGCAAGTCAACAAATCAACTATGTTTTTCACCCAAATCTTTGTTCATGTGTAGCTAGCTTAACAGTAGTATATTAATTTTGTCCAGAAACTGGATGAGTGGCAGGAATGGCAGCTAAATGCAGCTAAATGTCTTAAACTTAGTTTAAACATTTACCACCATATTATACTTCATTGTTCTGTTTGTGGATTAAGTGGTTTATCCACTTTCTTTTTAAAATGCCTTAGACATCCTGGCACGATAGAAAATTAAACAGAACTGCTCAATCATATTTGTAGTGGTTTTGAAACTATGTTAATTGCCATATATAGACAGTCTCAGAATTTCCATGAAAGTTAAGCTTAGATGTTATGAGCCAAGGGATTGATGAAACTTAGGAGAAATGAGTTAAAACTCCAATTTCATTCCTTCCACCCCGAAAGATCCCCACACATCCCCATAATCCCAATCATATTGCAATCAAAGAAATCAAAGAACAGACCTGAGACAGATGAAGTCAACTATCCCAATTTTGACTAATCTGTAATGCTGTTATAGGTATTTTAGGCAGGAAAATACAAAATCAATTTTCAGAATTTTGGCAAATAGATCCAGAGAGCCAAGGGAATCTTTTTGTCAACTACTTTTAACTTTCTTGCTAATGGTTTTTATCTGTTTTAGTTTTCCTTAATTTTTTCTAACTGCCTTGGGAACTGTTTCTATCTTGGAGTTATTAGAATAGCTTTTTATTTTAAAAGTTCTTTGTTTAAATCATTTGATTTTGAAGAACCCATCATAGCAGATGCAGAATAATGTCTCAACATCATGTGAACACAAAGAAACTCATTTGGGACAGGATATCATAGAGATGCATTTATGGTGGTGATCTGTAAGTATTGTACACTTTTTGGTACATCTTGCTTTCCCTTTTCAAATGGGGAAACTGGATTTATTCTCCCTGAGAGATTTAATGAAGGTTTTAAATGGGAAAGTTAGACTATTCCATAATTACTAATTTTGTCTATATAATCTCAGTGGGTTTTTTTTTTCTTTTCCTTTTTCTGAATGTTTCACCACCAAACAATACATTTCAACTCTTAGTAAAAATTAATTCTAACTTGACTTAATGGGGCTTCATTTTTTTATCTCTCATCTTTTTTCTTTAAATATTTAAACACTATTGAAAAAGCTTAATCTGATATTTCCGATTTGTAAAGTATAAGAAATATGACTTCATTTCATGTGCTTTTACATTGAGATATTACTATTATATACAGTTTACTTCTTGTACTCTTACATTTAGATATTACTATTAAATACAGTATATATTTTACATATAGCACTATGGAGCTATTTTGAACAATACCCTTCCCATTGACTATCTTGCTATATTTTTATTCTTCATTGTGCCTAACTCCTTGAGAAAAATGTTTAAAATCAATACCTCCATCTCTTCTCTTTCTCTCTCCTTAATTCTCAGCATAATTAATCAACTTAGCCTTCGCTTTCCAAAGTTATCAATGATATTTTAATTGTCAAATCTGATGGTCTTTTCTCAAACTTCGTCTTTCTCGATCTCTCTGCAGCCTTTGTCAATATTGCTTAGCTTTTCTTTATGGATAATCTCTCATCTATAGGTTTTTGTGATGTTATTCTTTCCTTCCTACTTTTATCCTTTGACCACTTCTCCTTAGATTCTTTTGCTACTTTTTTATTTATGTAATGTAGATATAAGCATTAATGTTCCTCAAGATTCTGTAAGCAACCTTCTGTTTTTATTCTACACACTTCTGCTTATCAATCTCTTCAGTCTTCTCACTGTTCTCATAGTGTTCTGTACAAGGAGCTCCAATGAGTAACTATTACTTCACAAATCAAAAATAAAACTTTGTTGTTTGCCATTTAAAACTCTATAACCTTCTGTCTCATATCTTTTTCATCTTTTACACCTCACTCCTCTCTAATACAATCCATGACCTTTAATTAATCATCCTTAACATTCCATATCTTTCATCCTTGATTTTGCATTGACCTGGAATGCTCTTGCTCCTTACTTTTGTCATAAGTTCCTTCAAACTCTGACTCAAATTCTCCCTGCTCTAGGAGACTTTTTCTGTCCCCTTATCTGCTAAGTATTTTTCTGTGAGATTACCCCCCCCCCCATTTACTGTCTCTATGTTTTGTAGACATGCAGTAATTTACAAGTTATCTTTATTAAGCAGTGGTGTCTATGAAGACACACACTAGTTTGATTTTTTTTTGTTTGTTTGTTTTTTGCATTTCTTTGTATCCTCAGAGTTTAGCACTTAACTATGTTCTTAATAAATTGCTGACTGATAACACATTTCCCTTTTCATGATATCTTTATACCATTTCCTGATCATAGGTCATTAGAGGAAATATGTTTCAACATTTCATACTCAGCATTACTTTATTACTGGTTGAGTTACTTGAAATGTTTTATTGTTGATGTTGGACCACAAAATAATCTGTCACTGGGATTTCTACTCTTTGTACAAGTCACTGCTAAATGCAAAGGCAGTACATGTAATTAATTTTTTGTTGTTTAAACAAGATTTAATGGACTGGGAAACTTGAACTCCTAGACCTTGGATTCTCATTCTTTTTTTTTTTTTTTTTTTTTTTTTTTTTGTCATCTCCCCTACAGAATTTGATTGGCTGAATCATTCCACAATTAATTTTTGCTGGAGATTTGCTAAACTCTCAGATATTATATTAAGTACACAGGAAAACCATCTTATTTCATTAAATGTTTTAAGGTAATTTATGTACTGCTGGTGAAAAAAATATTTTGAGCTCAAAATATATACCTGAGTTGTCACGGATTGAGAAGCTTTATTCATCAATTTATTATGTCTGACAATTTGTTTTTAGTATGTTATTTTATCCCCAAAAAGAAATTTGATATAATTGAGGTTCATTGTTGTCATAGATACTACATTAAAATATTATTTTTGAAAATCTTTTTTTTAAATGCATACTTTCCCCCTTAACAGCATTTTATAACCAAAGGCCACAACTCATAGCAGTTGTCCAAAAGACTGAATAGGAGATTTACTTTTTCTTGTTAATTTTTCTTTGCTGTTGTGTTAAGTATATTTTGAATAAAATTGTCCTAATGGTGTTTGCAAGTAGTGTAAGACTAAACAATTGAGGAACTTGGAGAAATCAAATGACCTAGAAGGTTTAAATCTTGCTAGATAGATGACCCTATTGCCTTCAGCCCAACTCTTCAATTCACCAAGCATCAAGCATTTATTAAGCATCTACTAGGCCCTGTGTAGATACTGAGGATTAAAAAAAAGACATGTGTCCCTATTCTTATGAAGTTTATATTCTATCAGAGGAAATAATAATAATAATAATAATAATAATAATAATAATAATAATAAATATATATATATATGTGAGTATAAATATATATGTAGTAAGCACAAAATTATGTGTCAGGGAGGAACTGAACACATGAACACTGGTACCTATAGTGAATTAACAAAAACAGGCATATGGGAAAGAAATACATGACTGTTTGATCTGTTTAGGAGAGATAAAAAAAAAAAAGAAAGCTGATTGTGTGCATGTATTCTATCTTTCCATCTGTATGTGTGTAGATATAATATATATATGTCTGTGTACATGTAGATACATGTATGTATATATGTATATATGTATATGTATGTATAATGTGTATTACATATAACTCCTGAATAACTGAATGCGAACCTTAGCTTGTAGATTTAGGAGCAGGTCAATAGAATGGGAGTAAAGTATACATAATGATATGACTCCTGACTCTTCAAAGAGAATTAGAATGGACTTAAAAATAAATTCATCAGGAAAATAAGCAAGTGATTTTAGAGGATCAAATATGAGATAGTAAGAGGATTTTGGTTCTGTTTTTCAAATTATTAATTCTATGAGAAAAAAAAACAGAAAGAGGGGCAATATTAAATAATGAACAAAGTTGGTTTTGGACTGGATTCAAGTCACTCCTCTATCATTCTGGTTGTATAGTCTTGGACATTGTCACTTAATTACTCATTGCTCTGGGAAACTTTCCAAGACAACAAGCTTTCAATTTATGTTGGTAGAGTAAACTTCTTATCAATGGGTTACCTGTATTGATTTCACAGGCCCAAATTGTCCACCACCAGCATATTGCTTGCCTGAAAAAATCAAACAAACAAACAAACAAACAAACAAACAAAAAACTAAGCAAAAGAATTAAAACTATGTTAGAACTACAGTATAGCAAACCATTTTGAATAGAAGGTGAAAATTTTGTCTTTTAGTATTGGGTACTATGGTTAGAAAAATCAATTTGGTTGAGGTAATTGGAACCATGAAAAAAACAAGTTCTCCTAGTGGGCAATGTGATAAGAGCCCATGGGATCATTAATTAGAACTGGAAAGAAGCTCAGAGGCTGCCTAGTATTCATTTTACAAATAAGAAAAATGAAGCCAATATTACATAGATTATATAAGAAATTGTTATATATGGGATTTGAGCCCAAGTTCTTTGCCTTCACGGGCAGTGCTATTTCAGATATATAGATAGATAGATAGATAGATAGATAGATAGATAGATAGATAGATAGATACCATATATGTCGATATGTATAGTAGATTGAGAGCTCCTTTCCAAACCAAGAGGAAATAGTCCTAATTGACCCATATTCAGTGTGGGACCTTGGGCAAGTCATTTAAAGTTGATTAATATGAAAAAAGCGATTGTTTCAGAAAGAAGCTTGGAATCATAAAACAAACTAAGAAGTAAATTTACCTGTGAAATGATTTGGTCTGTTAAGTAACTGCTAGTAAATGGCAGAAGTTGCTCCTAGTTGCTTTACTGTCTTATCTCTCTGTGCTGAATTAATAGGAGACAATTATTAGTAGCTATATAATTTCTGATATTAGTAGCAATATCATTCTATTAAAAGATTAGATATTGGTACCATTAAATATTAATGTCTAGTGTATATATAGCATTCTCCACTTTGCATCTGCTACTTTCCCAGGATTTTTCTCCCAAGATGTTCCTCACAAGAGAAGCTTATTATTTCTAAATTTAACATTGTGCTGCTGACTCATCTCCTGATTAGTACCATCTCCCTCAGGCTCCTCTCCCTCCGATTAGACAACTGGAGGAAAAAGTACCAAACTTCTCCCAATGCCTTTCTTATAGAGTATAGAAACTGGACTCTCAGCTCAACCACTTTGCATTTCTTGCTCTCTGGTTTCAACCCTTGGTAGTCCTTATTTCCCCTTCCACTACCATTTCCTGTGTGTGTGTGTGTGTGTGTGTGTGTGTGTGTGTTTGTTTGTTTTTTGTTCTTTTGGCATATTCAGCTCTTCAGATCTAAAAAATATATTACATTAATTCTAAATATGCCAAATGTACAAGTTGAAAAAATCCTTGGTAAGCTAAAAAGTAAATATTTAAGAACTAAAGTATAAGTCCTGGACTTCAAAAATGAGCTGACAGATTTTGCTTAGAAATGAAACAGTTTGAAATAATCTTGAACAGACAGAGGAACAAGTCATTCTCCTGCTGAAGGGCCACAGATACCACAAATTAAAAACAAATTGTGCACTAGTTATAATCATCTCATAGGCTACCATAATATTGTGGACTCTAAAAGGGTTCTTATTATGATATTCTCCATATCATAACGACTTTTGATATTTCATGGTATTCAAAGTACAAGGAAGGCAAAAAGGTGTATATATATATATATATACATATATATGTAAATATGTGTGTATATGTATATGTATGCATATATATACATATACACACATATTTACATATGTATATATGAATACTTATATACATATGCATATATATGTGTATATGTGTATGTATGTGTATATATATATATATATACATATATATATATATATATATATGAACTGAAAATGACCAGATCTGCACTTACAAATAAATTCAACAGAGAAAATTTGAAGAACGTTTCAATGAACATTTATTAAGTGTCTACTCTGTTTCAATCATTATGTTGTTCTTTGGGGATACAAAGAAAAAGAAATGTTTCTTACTGTCAAAGAGCTCGTTGTCTTTGTGGAAGGCAACATTAACATGGTAAGTATATAGACAATATGCAAAAATAATTAATATTTAAATAATTTATTAAAATTAATAAAAACAGATTGAATTAAAATAATTCCATTAATTTAAAATTAAACAGAATGGTGCAATTTAAAAGTGGAATAGATCATAATGGTACTGGTTTCCCCTTCAGTATGGTTTTCAGTCAAAAACTGCATGACCATTTCTTGGGTGTGGTATAGAATTTTCTTTTGAACATCTGTTGGTCTAGATGGCCATCTAAATTCCTGATTCTGGAAATGCTTCCCTCAATTATTTTTATCATGCATAATAACTGCATTAAAGAATCTAGATAATACAATAAAACATTAATAAAATTACTAATACCACATGGCTTAGGGGGAGAAATTTGGAGTTTTTTAAAGAATCATCAATCCTTTTCGAGAATACTGTTCTTTCTTCCTCTATCCCCCTTCATTGAACCCTCATTTCGATAAAGGATGAAAAAGGGGAAGAAAAACTAACCTATAACTTCCAGTATCCCCTTCTTCACTCCATCCCCAATCAAGAGAATCAGACAGTTACATGCTCATTGCAATTAATCTGAGTTCAGCTGCTTTTTATTATTATATTTGTTTGAATTTTAGTCATTACATTTGTTCTCTTGGTTCTGCCTTATTTTCTCTTTTTCAGTGTCTACAAATCTCTCTGTGATGATTCAGAGTGAAATGATATTTCCTTATGTTCAAATAGAGAAATAGTGGGGGCAGGTAGGTGGTGCAGTGGATAGAGCACCAGCCCTGAATTCAGGAAGACCGGGAGTTCAAATATGGTCTCAGACACTTAACACTTCCTAGTTGTGTTACCCTGGGCAAATCACTTAATCCCAGCCTCAGGGAAAAAAATAGAGAAATAGTATGACATAATGGATAGAGCTCTAATACCCATGTTAAATCCCACTACTGATAGTAATTGTCAGTGTTACTCTGGGAAATTTATTTAGGTTCTCCACAGCCCTTTCAGTTCTTTAAGACAATAAATTGAAGAAAAGGTGCTGATATGCATTAGTAGAGGGAATTTCTTCATCTATTCCAATATATCTCTATTAGATTATAAGCTCTTTGAAGTTAGGGGCTCTTTTGCCTCTTTCTGAATTCCTAAAGCTTATCACAAAGCTTATGTGATGTACCTATCACATGCTTAATAAATATTTAATGATTAATTGGTATATCTTAGGGTTCTCTATACTTTTGAAATAATAGGTCCAGTCTCTATTCTCTCTCTTAGAACTTCTTTTTCACCATTACTTAAACCGTAATAGTATACTCCTACTTCCTATATTAATGTGAACATCAAAGATAGGAAATAGGTTTTGGAATTGACCTTAAAAAATTATAGGTTGATAACTTTTGGTATAGGATTGATATAGGGCAGTAATGTCAGAATCAAATAGAATCACAGACCATTAATCGGTACATGCATATGCCTGCCAGTAACAAATGTGTTTTTAAATGTGATATTATCAGTGTTTTATTTTTGCTTACTTTGTTAAGTATTGCCCAATGACATTTAATTTAATTCAGAATGCATTATAGGCTATATTTTGATACTTCTAGTATAGGGAACTCCTAGTAAGAAACTTCTTCTGCTAGTGTAAATTGGTTCCTCCTTTGTAATTCACTGTTTTAGAAAGTTGCCTAGAGTACTCAGTAGTTAAATGATATAGTCAGGATCCTACAACCCTTACTCAGAAAGACCTCTCTCCATTATAGTATGCAACTTCCTGAATTCTAAAGATCATAAGAAAAATTATGACTGGTATAAATAAGATTTTCATGAAGGATTTAACATGTTAAAAAGTATTGATATTTATATTTTAGCTTAATGTGAAAATAAGGGAGATTAGGTAAAACAGATTTTCTTTGAGCATTTTGTTGTTTGTACAAAAGTGCAGATCCTTAATCTATAAACTTTGTATAATTTTTGAAGAAGTATTCTGAATTATCTTGCAAATATGTTAAATATCTGTCAAGATAAAAAAAAAAAAGAAAAAAATACAGAGTGTAATGTGTTACTTTAATTTGGAACATAGACTATCAAATATGTTCATATGCTGACTTTAACCCTAAAATGGAGTATGGTAACATTGTAAAAACTTGATTAGCAGTCATGCTATCTGGATTCCAGGCCTCAATAGGACAAATCCATTTTACTTTAGGCAAACTGCATCACTTCTCTGATGATTTTGCTTTCCTCATATGAAAAAGGAGGCTTGGAATAATTTAGCAAAATCCCATTCAATATCAAAATGAAATGATGCATATATGGTATTATTTCTCTAAATGTGAATTCCTTATTTTTTTTCATTTCTCTGTATTTAATCACGAAAAGAGAAGAGATAGTAGATTTAGAGGCATAGGGATTAAAGGAAAAAGAAAGTTAAAACATACTTAAGAACAAATGTATAGTGAAGGGGCAAGATGGATGGAACAATAAAAGATATTTCAATTTGCCAACCCAATGCTCATTTATCCAGAAATAACATCACTCTGGTCTGTAGGAAAAGCAGATTTATTAATTGTTTGATTGATAATATTCATTAATTTGTGTGTTTATTTTTTTGCTGAAGTTAATTATTGTGATTTCTAGCCAATACAAAAACTTTTCTCTACCTTGCCTCAGGTTAGTGTTTCAAAAGTCTAAGAATTCTTGATTTAAGGGAAGGTCTTTATTTCCAACCATCTGAAATGTTAAAATTGGCTGCTCTAAAAATATCAATTAGGATGAAAAAAATTTATTTTAAACATATTTAAAGCATTTCCCCTGAAATTAGAAATACCTGAATAGTTTAAAGTTGAATAGAGGAAATTACTCTTAGTTACACAATTTATAAAATTTTCATGGCATAAATCTCTCAGTGCAAGTGTATCTTGCAAGGCAATCATTTTCACTTGAACCATGTAGTTAAGATAGAATTCCTGTTACTCTATTCCCATAAATTTTTATTTTGAAGGCCCTGTTTAGCTTCATTGCAATTGATGAAAGATAACTACAAACCCAAAAGATAAAATGGTCTGTATTAAGGGAATTAAGCAAAGACTACAGAAAAGGAGGAAGAAGAAGCCTTGAGGGGAAAAGAAGGAACAAAATTAAAATGGAAGAAATGTGGTTGATAATTAAATCAATCAATAAATCCATTAAGGCAAAACTCTAAATATAAATTGAAATTCCAAAGTAAATAGCCCTGGGCAAGGATTTTTTTTTCATGTGCAAATATGGGTAAAGTAAACTTTAAAAAAAAATCAGTTTGGTAAAATATAAAATCAATTTAATCCTTAGCAAGCAGAAGTCACTTATTTTTGTTTATTTATTTATTATATAAATTATGCTATGTATTATTTATTATATATTATAAATAAATAAAATAGCTCTTTAATGCAATTAGTACTGTACTAGTATTTAGGGGAAAAATTCTCTTTAGAATAAATCTCTATTAAATGAAACCTAGCAAAGAGCCAAAAATATGTAACAATAAAAAATATAACAATAGTTGTTATGAATTAGTCCTCTTCACATACATAGAAATGGAGACAACTTAGTCTAATGAGAAGAGTGATAAACTTGGAGTCAGTTTCATTAGACACTTGAGGGCAAAATTAAAAACTTTTTCCTTCATCTGTTGAGACTATCATATGATTTCTGTTGATTTTGCTATTGATATGATCAATTAATTTTCCTGATAATGAATCAGCCCTTCATTCCTGATATAAATCCCACTTAGTCATAGTGCATTGTCATGCTGATAAATTGATATAATCTCTTTGCTAATGATTTATTTAAATTTTTTGCATCAATATTTGTTATGGGAGCAACCTGCTAGTGGCTGCTGGGAATCTAATTCTGACCAGCAGAACAGATCCCTTCATGTAAGATGATGATAACAATACAAGGAGACTGAGAGACAATTGCATTCTCTGACCTTTCTCCTCTTCCCTCTTGCCTCCAATTTATTTCATTCCCAATCCACAAGCAACACGTGAGTCAGTAAAGGCTGATTTTCAATTACTTCAGGGGTGTTATGATTCACAGCTGTGGGGGCTTTCAGAGAATCAACCTGCCCCTTCACACTTAGGCATGGTCCTTAACAATTCCCTATTTTTTGTTTTATGGGAATATGAATATTTTTCTCCCAACAGCATGATTAGTAAATTTGTCCAATATTGTTAAATGGCTGTTATCTAGGTCCATAGCTGAGGAATGCAAACAGCACTGTCAAAGTCTTTTTTGTCTTATTCTTTTGGATGGTTGTAGGGTAGACACTATAGCAGGTATTAAATCTTGAACAAACAAACAAAGAAGAGGATTGTAGTTAGAACAGGCATTTTCATAAGTCCCTCATCAGTTTCTTGGATTGGTCCTTTGATGTACTGGTCCATTTCTTACTGAGTGTCTTCTCTCTTTCCTTCCCTGCGGGTTACTGAGAGAACTTTCCTGGGAGGATCCCACACATGAACAGCTCTGGAATGCTGCTGCTTCTTTATTTCTTGTGTTTCCTGTGTCCCTATTCGGATGCCATTGGTTACAGGAACAACCTGCTAGTGGCTGTTGGGTATTATGGGAGCTACCTGCTACTGGCTGCTGGGAAATCTAATTCTGACCAGCAGAACAGATCCCTTCATGTGAGAGGATGATAACAATACAAGGAGACTAAAGTGCAGTTGCATTTTCTGACTTCTCTCCTCTGCCCCTTTGCCTCCAATTTATTTCATTCCCAATCCACAAGCAACATCTGAGTCAGTAAAGGCTGATTTGCAATTCCTTCAAGGGTGTTATGATTCATAGCTGTAGGGGCTTTCAGAGAATCAGTCTGATCCTTCACACTTAGGTGTGGTCCTTCACACTATTCATTAGGGAGATTGGTCTGTAATTTTCTTTCTTTTTTTGGTTGTTTCTGGTTTAGGTATCAGTGCCATATTTGTGTCATAGAATTTGCCAGGACTCCTTCTTTACCTAGTTTTCCAAATCGTTTACATAATATTGGAATTATTTCTTCTTTAAATGTTTGGTAGAATTCTCTTGTGAATTCATCTGGCTCTATTATATCCTGCTAAAGGGTAGCATCAAGAATGAAAAAGTATCAATATTAAACATATACACACCAAGTGATGCAGCATCTGAATTCTTAAAAGAGAAATTAAGAGAGCTGCAAAAAAGAAATAGACAGCAAAACTATAATAGTGGGACATCTCAACCTTGCACTCTCAGAATTACATAAATCAAACCACAAAATAAATAAGAAAGAAGTCAAAGAGGTAAATAGAATGCTAGAAAAGTTTGATATGATAGCTCTTTGGTGAAAGCTAAATGGAGACAGAAAGGAGTACACTTTCTTCTCAGCAGTTCATGGAACCTATAAAAAAATTGATCATATACTAGGGCATAAAAACCTCAAAATCAAATGCAGTAAGGCAGAAATACTATATGCATCCTTTTCAGACAACAATGCAATTAAAATTACATTTAATAAAAAGCCAGGGCAAAATAGACCAAAAAATAATTGGAAACTAAATAATCTTATACTAAAGAATGATTGGGTAAAACAGCAAATCATAGACATAATTAATAATTTCACCAAGAAAATGACAATAATGAGACATCATACCAAAATGTGTGGGATACAGCCAAAGCAGTAATAAGGGGAAGTTTTATATCTTTACAGGCCTACTTGCATAAAATAGAGAAGGAGAGGGCCAACGAATTGGGCTTACAACTAAAATTGTTAGAAAAGGAACAAATTAAACCCCCCCAGACAAACACAAAACTTGAAATTCTAAAAATAAAAGGTGAGATTAATAAAATTGAAAGCAAAAAAAAACTATTAAATTAATTAATAAAACTAAGAGTTGGTTCTATGAAAAAGCCAACAAAATAGACAAACCCTTAGTAAACCTGATTAAAAAAAAGAAAGAGAAAAAGCAAATTGTTAGTCTTGAAAATGAAAAGGGAGAACTCACTACTAATGAAGAGGAAATTAGAACAATAGTTAGGAGCTACTTTGCTCAACTTTATGCCAATAAATTCGATAACTTAAATGAAATGGAAGAATACCTTCAAAAATATAGCTTGCCCAGATAGTCCCATCTCAGAAAAAGAAATAGAACAAGCTATTAACCAATTCCCTAAGAAAAAATCCCCAGGACCAGATGGATTTACATGTGAATTCTACCAAACATTTAAAGAACAACTAACTCCAATGCTATATAAACTATTTGAAAAATTAGGGATTGAAGGAGTCCTACCAAATTCCTTTTATGACACAGACATGGTACTGATACCTAAACCAGGTAGATCGAAAACTGAGAAAGAAAACTATAGACCGATCTCCTTAATGAATATTGATGCTAAAATCTTAAATAAGATATTAGCAAAAAGACTTCAGAAAATCATCCCCAGGATAATACACTATGATCAAGTAGGATTTATACCAGGAATGCAGGGCTGGTTTAATATTAGGAAAACTATTAGTTTAATTGACCATATTAATAATCAATTTAATAAAAACCATATGATCATCTCAATAGATGCAGAAAAAGCATTTGATAAAATCCAACATCCATTCCTACTAAAAACACTTGAGAGTATAGGAATAAATGGACTATTCCTTAAAATAATAATGAGCATATATTTAAAACTTCAGTAAACATCATATGTAATGGCAATAAACTAGAACCTTTCCCTGTAAGATCAGGAGTGAAATAAGGTTGCCCACTATCACCATTACTATTCAATATAGTACTAGAAATGCTAGGCTCGGCAATAAGAGCCAAGAAAGAGATTCAAGGAATTAGAGTAAATAATGAGGAAATCAAACTATCACTCTTTGCAGATGACATGATGGTATACTTAGAGAAGCCCAAAGACTCTGCTAAAAAAACTTTTAGAAATAATTCAGAATTTTAGCAAAGTTGCAGGATACAAAATAAATCCACATAAATCCTCAGCATTTTTATACATTATCAACACAATCCAACAGCAAGAGATACAAAGAGAAATTCCATTCAAAATAACGGTCGATAGTATAAAATATTTGGGAATCTATCTACCAAAGGAAAGTCAGGAATTATATGAGCAAAATTACAAAACACTTGTCACAAAAATAAAGTCAGATTTAAATAATTGGAAAGACATTAAGTGCTCTTGGATAGGCCGAGCGAATATAATTAAGATGACAATACTCCCTAAACTAATCTATTTATTTAGTGCTATACCAATCAGACTCCCAAGAAACTATTTTAATGACCTAGAAAAAAATAACAACAGAATTCATATGGAACAACAAAAGGTCGAGAATTTCAAGGGAAGTAATGAAAAAAATTAAATGAAGGTGGTCTAGCTGTACCTGATCTAGAACTATATTATAAAGCAGCAGTCACCAAAACCATCTGGTACTGGCTAAAAAATAGACTAGTTGATCAGTGGAATAGGTTAGGTTCACAGGGTAAGATAGTGAATAAAAATAGCAATCTAGTGTTTGACAAACCCAAAGATCCCAACTTTTTGGATAAGAATTCATTATTTGACAAAAACTGCTAGGAAAACTGGAAATTAGTATGGCAGAAACTAGGCATGGACCCACATTTAACACCACATACTAAGATAAGATCAAAATGGGTCCAAGATTTAGGCATAAAGAACGAAACAATAAATAAATTGGAGGAACATGGGATGGTTTACCTCTCGGACTTGTGGAGGAGGAAGGAGTTTGTGTCCAAGGGAGAACTAGAGACCATTATTGATCACAAAATAGAAAATTTTGATTATACAAAATTAAAAAGTTTTTGCACAAGCAAAACTAATGCAAACAAGATTAGAAGGGAAGTAACAAATTGGGAAAACATTTTTACAGTTAAAGGTTCTGATAAAGGCCTAATCTCCAAAATATACAAAGAATTGACTTTAATTTATAAGAAATCAAGCCATTCTCCAATTGATAAATGGGCAAAGGATATGAACAGACAATTTTCAGATGATGAAATTAAAACTATTTCCACTCATATGAAAGAGTGTTCCAAATCACTATTGATCAGAGAAATGCAAATTAAAACAACTCTGAGATATCATTACATACCTGTCAGATTTACTAAGATGACAGGAACAAATAACAATGAATGTTGGAGGGGCTGTGGGAAAACTGGTTCACTGATGCATTGTTGGTGGAGTTGGGAAGGAATCCAACCATTCTGGAGAGCAATCTGGAATTATGCCCAAAAAGTTATCAAAATGTACATACCCTTTGACCCAGCAGTGCTACTACTGGGCTTATAACCCAAGGAAAAATTAAAAAAGGGAAAGCGACCTGTATGTGCCAAAATGTTTGTGGCAGCCCTTTTCATAGTGGCTAGAAACTGGAAAATGAATGGATGTCCATCAATTGGAGAATGGTTAGGTAAATTATGGTATATGAATGTTATGGAATATTATTGTTCTGTAAGAAATGACCAACAGGAGGAATACAGAGAGGCTTGGAGAGACATCAACTGATGCTGAGTGAAACGAGCAGAACTAGGGGATCATTATACACTTCAACAACGATACTATATGAGGATGTATTCTTATGGAAGTGGATATCTTCAACATGGAGAAGAGCTAATCTAATTCCAATTGATCAGTGATGGACAGAATCAGCTACATCCAGAAAAGGAACACTGGGAAATGAGTTTAAACTGTGAGCATTGTTTTTTTTTTTTTTTTTTTTGTTTTGTTTGTTTTGTTTTTCTTCCCAGATTATTTTTACCTTCCGAATACAATCCTTCCTTTGCAACAACAACAACAACAAAATTCATTTCTGCACATATATATTGTACCTAGGATATACTATAAGATATTTAATATGTATGGGAATGCCTGCCATCTTGGGGAGGGGGTGGAGGGAAGGAGTGGAAAAATTCAGAACAGAAGGGAGTACAAGGCATAATGTTGTAAAAAAAAATTACCTATGCATATGTACTGTCAAAGAAAATGTTATAATTATAAAAATTAATTTAAAAAAAAAAGAATTCATCTGGCCCTGGAGATTTTTTCTTAGGGAGTGTATTAGTACTTTGTTCGATTTCTTTTTCTAAAATGGGACTATTTAAGTAATTTATATCCTCTTCTGTTAACCTGGGCAATTTATATTTTTGTAAATATTCATCCATTTCACTTAGATTGTCAGACTTGCTATCATAAAGGTGGGCAAAATATCTTCTAATTATTGCTTTAATTTCTTTTTCATTTCTTGTAAATTTCATTTACATTTTTCATTTTTTGATGCTAGTGATTTGGTTTTTTCTTTACTTTTTCTGACCAAATTAACCAAAGTTTTAGCTATTTCATTTTTTTTTTTCATAAAACCAACTCTTAGTTTTACTTATTATTAGTCAATAGCTTTCTTATTAATCTCCTCTTTAATTTGGTATTCAATTGGGATTTTTTTGATTTGTTTTTTTCTACATTTTTAAATGCATGCCCAATTAATTTATCTTCTTTTTATTTTATTCATGTGCTATTTAAAGATATAAAATTTCCCTTGCGATTCTAAAATATCAGGGCAGTTTTCCTTTATGATTTCCTGTAAGATAATGTCTAGGTTCTTTTTTTCATCATGGCTTTCAGGAAGTCAAATAATTTTTAGATTGTCTCTCCTAGATCTATTTTTGAGGCTGGTTGTTTTTTCCAGAAAGTATTTCATATTTTCTTCTATTTTTTTTTCATTTTTTTTTTGTTTTTGTTTGACTTAGTACGATATCAAGAATCATTTACTTCCTTTTGTTCAATTCTAATTTTTAGTGTATTATTTTCTTCAGTTACCTTTCTTAGCTCATTTTGTATTTGGTCAATTGAATTGTTTTTGTTCATTGCATTTTTTTCCATTTCAAAAGTTTTGTTTTTCAATGAGTTGGTATCTTTTTCCATATCTGTTTTGTAGGGCATTATATGCTTTTTCCATTCCTTCTTGCAGTGACCTCATTTTTCTTCTCTTAAGATCCTTTATGCAATCTTCCAAGAAAGCCTTGTGAAATGGGGACCAGCTCATATCTCCCTTTGGGGCTTCATCTGGAGTGGATTTGACTTTAGGAACCTCAGGATTTGAGGTCTGTTCTTCTCTTTCTTCATAAAATCTTTCTATGGTGAGAGGTTTTTTTTTTTTTTTTTTAAGGCTTGAGGTCTGATCAATGCAAAGGAGTAACATCTGTTTTAGTTTTTCCTGGGGTAGTTCTGATGATTGACTTCTAGTGCTAAGTAATCAAAGCTAGGTCCCCTGTTCTTCTAGGGTTCTGTGGTTTTCTATTTGCCTTTTGTAGCAAATCTGCCAAATTACCTGCTTACAACCAAGGAAAAATAGCCTAAGAGGCTCACAGATGATTCCCAGGTGTGTGGAAGCTTCAAAATTTTGACTTCCTGCCTCAGCGTATTGCCCTAGTCTCCCAATGCTATGATCTGGGCTCAGCAGACTATTCCCCTGCCCATTTGAAACAGACCTGTTCTGAAATTCTTCCAAGGTATCTTCTTGTGGGAATGTGTTGTACTCCAAATATTTGTGAGTTCTTTGACTCCAAGACCAGTTTAGAAGCTTAATCTGCTGTTGATTTCAGAGAAGGTCAGAGGAGTTCACAGAAAGTTGTGTCTGCTCTCTGCCATCTTGGCTCCCCTCCCTCTTTCTCCTCCCCCCTTTCAGAGTTTCACAACAATACTCCTTAAAGTTTTCCTTGTGAAATCTCTTTCCAAAGGTGATTGATGGATTCTTTCTAAGTATTTCCCCCTCTGTTTCTAGAATATTGGGACAGTTTTCCTTAATGATCTCTAGTAGAAACCTATCCAAACCCTTTTTTTGGTCATGGTCTTCAGGTAGGCCAATAATTTTTAAATTGTCTCTTTTGGATCCGTTTTCCAGCTCGGCTATTAGTTCAATGATGTATTGCACATTTTCTTCCATTTTTTCCATTCTTTTTAATTTGTTTGACTGATTCTTGCTATCTCACAGTCATTAGCTATCATTTGCCATGCTTTGGTTTTTAATGTTTTAATCTTTTTTTAATCTTTTTCCATTTGGTTAATTCTACTTTTTAAGTTGTTTTCTTCAGATGATTTTTTTTCCTTCTTTTTCCAAGCTGTTGACTCTCTCATGCATACCTCTCGTTTCCTTTCTCATTTTTTCTTCTACTTTTCTTATTTGCCTTTTAAAGTTTTTTATGAGCATTTTCCGGAAGGCACTTTGGGCTTGAGACCAATTCATACCACTCTTTGAGATTTCACCTGTAGACATTTTGTCCTCATCTGAGTTTGCATTTTGGTCTGCCCTGTCACCATATTATCTATCATTCTATGGTCAAGTTTCTTTTCTGCTTTTTATTCAATTTCTTTCCTTTTCTTTTGGTATGTCCTCTTATTTTACTTTTATGATTGAGCTTCACTCCTGGGGTAAAAAGGGTGCTGGCCCAAGCTTCCTATTCAGCTTCAGAGCTTTGGCTTTGAGCACCAAGGCCCCTTGTGTTTGCAGTGGGTTGCTTTGCCTGCTCTTTTCAGGAAAAGCCTGGTTTCCCAGATCGTGTCTTCTGAGCTGGGATTAGAAACTTCCTCACTAATTTGTTCTACTAGTGAGCCAGGATTAAGGGTCTTAGTCGCTGATTTTGTGTGATTAAAACCCTCTCATTGAGTTTCCCAGAATCTATCTGACCTGGGTTGAATACCTTTTCACTCCAGGGAGACTGACAATTCTATCTTGAGTTGGAGAGTGTTTTCATTCCATCAGACTCTGTTTAGAGCCATGGTTTCATTTGGTTTTCAAAAGAAAATGGGAGAGTGGCTGGGTCACTTCTAGTCCTGGGTGGGCACAGCCAGATCCTCTCAGGCTCTGGCATCCCTCAGTGTACCCACTGCTCTGGGCTCCAACTTCTTTGCTGGTCCAGTGCTCTGAGGCCAGGGTGGGGCAATCAGGCTGTGGGCTTTCCAACCACAGGGGCCACCCCACTCTGGTTCTGTCCCTGCCCTGTGCTAGTCTACTCCAGCCACCTTGGGACAGGCCTTTTCTGGCGACATTCCAGATTATCTTTGGCTGGTGTTCTAGGAAGGTGTCACTATGTTTACCATGGGAAAAACTCCGAGGGCAACGGGTTTATTCGAGATGATCAGCTTTAAGGCTGAGACCAGCTTGCCTGGCCCAATTTCTTGAGAATAAGTAACAGGAAGAAAAAAAGACACAAAGAAAAGAAGAAAAAAAAAAAACGAAAAAAAAAAACCCTAACCAACTCAAGCCCTTTTTGCACCATCAAGGAAGCCTCTTCAGCCCTCAAGTACCTTGTGCTGACTTTGCTAGGCTTGTCAAGATCATCCTGTCTTAGTAAGAATTATCACATCGAGATTGACATGATTGCCTTTAAGCAGGTCTCCTCCACCAGACAGTGCAGCCAGGCATCCGGGCTGACAATAGAAGACCATGATAGATTGCCTAGTCCATCCACAGCTCGCTGGGGAGCACAGGTCACACCTAGGGCCCTGTAAGCATGCTCAGTTAGCTTTTGCCAGTCAGAAAACCTCCTGTCTTCAGCTTGCCTATTGAGTGAGAGCTGTGTGGAATATCCAGATGGTTTTTTACAAAACAAAAGTGGTTCTGATGGTAGGGAAGGGCAGGGAGGCTTCAGTTCCCCTCTATGTGTTCCCAAGATAGATTTTCCCATTTCACACATACACGCCCTTCGAATTCCTGACTCCCACCCTACCCCTACCTCAGTCCCCAAAGCATCTTTATCACAAGCAGAGCTTCAAGGTCTATCATTCCTCTGAGGAAGGATATCTGCTGTTAGGGATATTTTGTGACTTGCTTCCAAATAATACAAACTACTGGTTTTAGTAAATATTTTCCCCCCAAGTCAAGAAACCAAATAAGTTGGTTTGGGATCAGTAATGGGCTCACACATCTCAGACTTAGGTTGCTCCCACTCCAGAGTCAGGCGTTTGATACTTTCTGGTTTGGTAGCAGGCCTGTTTCTATCACTTATATTCCAAACCTTGTCTTTGTCCATACTTGGACTGGAATTTTTTTTGTTGGTTATTGTATTCCTGCTCTGGACACAATTACAAAACAGGAAATGCATATCTATATCTGGTTTGCCCCTCCTTGGGGTATCTGTTTTGAGATTTCTTTAATAAGTCACCAAGAGATAAGAAATAGAATGAATTTAAAAAGCATACAATGAATTAAAGGGAGAAGAAATTGTCTCCCCTTGCCCCTGTCTTTCAGAAAAGACTATAGATCCCTTGACCATCCTGTCTATCAGAGAAATTGGGAATGAAATTTGTAGTGTTTGAGTTGGTGGTTTTGTAATAATATTACCACCTGGGACAAGTGATCATGGAATTTACATTTAAAATACTCATTGGAAAGATAATTGAGGAAATAGTGGATGAAACAGAAAAGAAAGCCTTGACTTTGTTTCTTTAATTTAAATTCAGACTAAATACTTAGCATTCTGTTAGCTGCACAAATTTCCCAAAGCAAGATTAACTGAGAGGTGGCCAGATCTAAAAGATGAACCTTTCAAAATGCAATCCTGAAAGAGAATCCTTCTCTAAGTTGGTAAATATCAAGTCTTTCCAGTAGCCAATTGATCATTCCTTTTGATGGATATGTAAGACCATCGGCCTTCCATGTCCTTGGATGGACAATCTGGAAGTTACTCCTTGAAATGATTACAGGCTTAAAAGAGTTCCTGGAATAAGGATTCAATAGTCATGACAAATGAATAAGACAGCAGACCGCAGACCAAGGGGGCAAGGTTCCTATCTTGATTATATAGCTTTCACTAATTAATTACTTAGAAAAAATTGTAATGTGGTCCTTAAGCAAAAAAGAATTAGAGGTGTCCTTTTTTTCTTTTGTACTTTTCCCTTGGGTATAAATAATGGGAGAGAAATTACCTTTCTCTCTTATCTGAACAAAAGCACCAGGGGAAGGCCTAGAGTTAGCTGCATTGGAACCCCAACCCTAGCTCTTTGCTAAGAAACATCAACACATATTTTGTCCATAACATATTATGGGCAGCAAGAGTTCTAGGCAGGGGCAGCAAGACTAGTACAATGTCATATCCAATCTGACAGCACACATATCCTTGTCTTTATAAAAGGCCTGCCTCAAACAATAAAAAAGCACTTGTGAACTGAAAAGAAAAAAAGAAAGAAAGAAAGAAAAGAAAATGGAAGAACTCAAGCAGTTTCTGGCTTTCCTCTGCCATTTTGGCTCCACCTCTGGAAGTCCCCTTCATTCATAGTTTTCCAAAAAAACAAATAAAAATCCTCTATAGAGACACTCCTGAATGTATGAAAAGATTTTTTTCTAGTTTCATTAATATTTTGCAAAATTTGAGCTATCTTTTTTTTCTACTTTATCCTCATATAACCAACCCATCTCCTGTTTTAAAAAATGGCATATACCTTAGATCAGTGGTCCTCAAACTTTTTAAATAGGGGGCCAGTTCACTGTCCCTCAGACTGTTGGAGCGCCTCACATTCTGTCTCCGCAGCCTCAGCCTGGTGCCGGAAGTGTGCTTTGCTAATGCGAGTTTAGGTTGAATGTCACTTGCAGTCTGATTTTGCCATAATCTGGCAGGTGCATAAATGTCCTTGGTGGGCCGCATCTGGCCCACAGGCCATAGTTTGAGACCCCTGCCCTAGATGTTATCATTTTTATTATAGCTTTTTATTTACAAGATATATGCATGGGTAATTTTTCAGCATTGACAATTGCAAAGCCTTTTGTTCCAATTTTTCCCCTCCTTCCCCTTCCCTCTCTCCCCCAGATGTCAGGTTGACCATTACATGTTAAAAATGTTAAAGTATAAGTTAAATACAATATATGTATACATGTCTATAGTTATTTTCTGTACATAAAGTATTGGACTTTGAAATAGTGTACAGTTAACCTGTGAAGGATATAAAAAATGCAAGCGGACAAAAATAGAGGGGTTGGGAAGTCTATGTAGTGGTCATCTCCCAGAGTTCTTTTGCTGGGTGTAGCTGGTTCAGTTCATTACTGCCCTATTGGAACTGATTTGATTCATTTCATTATTGAAGAGGGCCACGTCCATCAGAATTGATCATCATATAGTATTGTTGTTGAAGTATATAATGATCTCCTGGTCCTGCTCATTTCACTCAGAATCATGTCTCTCCAGGTCTTTCTGAAATGTAGGTGTTATCTTTTACACTATTTGTGCACATGTCAATGTTGGTAAGTGGCCATCTATTTAAACCACATATGTATTTATAAGTTGTATATTGGTCAAAGAGAAATGAATTTATGCAACTTTCTTCTCCTAATTCATACATAGCTTGTTGTTCCTTTATAGAATACCTCTTCTTAATTTGTTGTATTTATATTTGTTATGTTATGTTGTATTTCTATGTATCTATTGCATTCTATCTATATTTCTATTGTATTTTTATCTATGTATCTATTTGTATCTCTCTATTAAGCATATTCAATTTACCTACAACTAAGACTAAAATAAACATTTGAATATAAAGTAAGTTTATTAAAAGATATACTTTGATAGAATCCAAGACTGCAAAGGAATAAGGTGTTGCTGGTTTTTTTCCTATACTTTCCAAATGATTTACCATTAGTAGTACTGTAATATGAGTAAAAATGGGACTTTAAAGGGAGCACTCACATGATTTCTCTTGTCTTGCTTCTTCCAAAGTTTCTCCTTTTTCTTCCCTAGTATTCTAATCTGGAGCCAGCTAAGATTCTGATACTGCAGTTCCACATTCTGCACTACACACACACACACACACACACACACACACGCACACACGCACAAAATCTATCTTCCCTACTCAGTTAAACTTAATTAAGTTCTCTGCTACCTTCATTGCTCATATGGCTGCACACTTGCAGTTGATTCAATTGCAACTTAACACACCATTACCATTTCTACAGACAGCTTACACACAACAATCTTTGCTCTATGCCTTTAGCCCATTTAACCAAGGGAAAATGAACCTTTTCTTCTTTGGCAAGCTCACAATATTTCCATTGTTTTTGGGTGACCTGAAGTTTTGATGCTTCTGATATGATATCCTGTGATTCACAACTTCATAATATCCTCAGGAAACCATTGAGATAAAAACAATGAGCTTTTATGTAATAAGCAGCTTGGAATCACTGGATATGTTATAGTGGTAACAAATGTGGTCCACCTCATTCTCCTCTTCATGCCAAACTCAGAATCTGCAACATCTCCCTACGACACACAGAAATACTTGTGAATTAATTCAATAGATTACATGTCATAATTAGGAAAATAATAGGATTTTTTTCCTGGACTGGATCATGAAAACTTATTCTAAGGAGACAACAAATAAAGTAGTGTCTGTAGTACCTTGGGATCTGGAGAAAATTCATTTTTTAAATTTAGCTTTGCATGTTCTACTCTGATGCTGGTAAACTCTGTTGGTAAGCATATGTCTCTTTTGTGCCTCATTTGATAATGTTAATTAGGGAATTATTAAACCAAATTATTGGGGTTGTATTTTTCAATTAATCTTCTGCCATCTCAAAAGATGCAAAAAACAAATTGACAGCAGAGATCTATTGATCTCTTTTGAATCAATAACTTCTGTTATGAAAAAACGGATCTTATAATTTTTGGTCTTTTCTGTAAGTCTTAGGCTTTGAAGTTGTATTGTGTTTATAGAAAATTGTCCTAGAAATCCTGCTTGGTCTCCTAATGTTTTCCTCTAATATAGCTCAGTACATGTATTCCTGTACCATCCTATCATGAAAAAGTAAAGAAAAAATATTTCTCTTAAAACATATAGTTCTTAATTTTTTTATTCATTTGAAATCTTAATCCATATTAGGTATCTTGAAATTCAGTCATAGAATGATTTCAAATTTTTCTTGAATTTCATCAGATCCAATCACCTTGCAATTTCTACTTTTTAACTGTCATTTTCATTTTCATAGATAATTTCATCTAACCATGTTGGTGGATCCAAGTCCAATTGCTCCACAAATCTTTATAAAGTATCTGCTTTATGCTAACTTGTAACTCTATGGTAAATGTTGAAACTGCTAAGTCAAAATTCAAACTATATCTGTCCTCAAGGAGCTTATATACTGAAAGAGAAAATAAACACATATATTATTAGTGTACAATAAATAAAAGTAATTAAATAAAAATAAAGGTGATTAGTTACACATGATATATTTTAAAATATCAATAAAAAGGCAATTTAAATAGCCCACAAATCAATAAACAAATTATTTGGAAATTTAAGGGAGTGGAGCCAAGATGGTGGAGAGGACACTCATTTCTTTCTGACCTTCTCCTCCAACTCTTAGACTAATTAGCAAATCCAGCCTCTGAATTAGTTCTGGACTGGCAGAATCCACAAATATTGGAATTGCAAAAAATTACCAGCAGAAGATAATTTTGAAGATTGCCAGAAAATGTCTGTTTCAATCAAAAATGGAGGGAGGTGGGCCAAGTGCAAGGAAGCTAAGCACAGATGCCAGGAAAGACAGCACAGACCGGAGGCTGTGTGGACTCTGTGGGATGGTGCACACTCCAGACGATGGAGAATCTACAGGGAGGAATATATAGCCATGCTGGCTACTCTACCCTAGTTGCAAACTAGTAGATCATCAACAGAGAAGTTAAAAATATTCAACACAAACACAAAAGGTAAATAATGAACCTTGAAAGCAGACTTTTTTTTTAAATGACTAAAAAAGCAAAGAGAACTCTGATGATAGATAGTTTTATGGTGACAGAGAAGAACAGATTTCAAACCCTGAGAAGATTAAAAGCAGATCATCTCTAGATAAAACCACAAAAAAGTGATATAACCTAGTCCCATCACACAAGACTCTCCTAGAAGAAATTTAAGAGGATCTTAAAAGAGAACTAGAAGAAAAATAGGAAAGAAATGAAAACTTTGCAAGAGGGTTTGGAAAAGAGATATATACAACTCATTAAAAGATATATTTGATAAAATGGAAAAAGAAAGCAACGCCCAGAAAAACAGAATTTGTGAAACAGAAAAAGAAAATAACTCCTTAAAAAACAGAATTTGTTAAATGGAAAAAAATTCCATAGAAAAAAGTAACTCATTTACAATTTCAATTGGACATATACAAAAAGAAGTTAAAAAAGTAAATGAAGAAAATAATTCACTAAAATTCAGAACTGAAGAAATGGAAATGAATGACTCAACAAAGCAAAAAATCAGTCAAGCAAAACAAAAAAATGAAAAAAATGTAAAATACTTAATTGGGAAAACAACTGGTCTGGAAAATAGATCTAGGAAAGACAATCTAAGGATTATTGGACTCCTTGAAAACCATGATTAAAAAAAAGAGCCTGGATACTATTTTTCAGGAAATCATCAAAGAGAACTGCCCTGATGTCATAGAATCAGGAGGTAAAATAGCCATTGAAACAGTTCACTGAACATCTCCTGAAAGAGACCCCAAAATTAAAACTCCAAGAAATGTTGTGGCTAAATTTCAGAACTATCATACCAAGGAAAAATATTACAAGCAGCCAGAAAAAAAGTGATTCAAATACTGAGGAGCCACAATAAGGATTATTCAGGATCCAGCAGCTTCCACCTTAAAGGATAGATGGACCTGGAATCTGATATTGCAAAAGGCAAAGGAATTTGGAATGCAGCCAAAAATAAACTACCCTCTGAGCTTTTTTTTTCTCTCCAGGGAAAAGGACAGGGATTCAATGAAACACATGAATTTCATTTATTTCTGATGAAAAGACCAGAGCTAAATAAAAAAATTGACCTCCAAATACAGGACTCAAGAGAAGCATAAAGAGGTAAAAAGAGCTCTTGAGAACTGTATTTCTGTTATGGATATACATAGAGAATGCATGTGTAAGTTGATTTTATTATTATAATATAAAAAAGGAACTAGAGGTAGAAAGAGGATTATACTGGAAAAAAAGGAAAAAGTGGAAGTAAAATGAGGGAAGTTACATCTTGGGAAGAGGCAAAGGAAAGCTATTATCTTTGAGGGAAGAAGGGAGGTTGATGAACATTGTGTGAATCTTACTCTTATCAGATTTGGCTCAAAGAAAGAATATTAGACAAATTTAGTTTCACTGAGAAACCAAAGGGAATGGAAAACAGAAATAGCAAGTAATGTATATAAGTAAAATACTGGGGAGGAGAGAAGGGGGAAAAGGAATGAGAAAAGTATAATTTGGAGTTAATAAGATGGCAGGAAATACAGAAATGGTAGTTTTAACTGCAAATGTGAAAGGGGTGAACTCTCCTATAAACTATAAGGAGATAGCAGATTGGATTAAAATCCAGAATCTTATAATATATTGTTTACAAGAAACACATTTAAAGCAGAGTGATACATATACAGTAAAGGTAAAAGGTTGGAAAAGAATCTGTTGTGCTTCAGGTGAAGTTAAAAAAAAAAAAGCAGAGGTAGTCATCCTGATTTCCAAAAAATGATCTAATTAAAAGATATAAGGATGGAAACTGTATTTGGCTAAAGGTTACCATAGATAATGAAGCAGTATCAATATTAAACATATATGTACCAAGTATTGTAGCATCAAAATTCTGAAAGGAGACATTAAGAGAGTTGCAAGATGAAATAGACAGCAAAACTATAATAATGGGAGATCTCAGTCTTGCTCTCTCAGAACTAGATAAATCAAACCACAAAATAAATAAGAAAGAAGTTAAAAAGGTAAATACAATATTGGAAGAAATCTTTGGAGAAAAATGAAGGGAGACAGGAAGGAGTACACTTTCTTCTTGGCAATTCATGGAATTTACTCAAAAACTGACCATATATTAGGACATAAAAACATCAAAAGCAAATGCAGAAAAACAGAAATAGTAAATTCATTTTTTTCCGATCATGATGCAATAAAAATTAGTTTCAATTAAAAGCCAGGGGAAAATAGACCAAAAAGTAATTGGAAATTAAATAATCTCATCCTAAAGAATGTGAAATAGCAAATCATAGACACAGTCATTAATTTCATCCACAAGAATGACAATAATGAGACAACATATCAACATTTGTGGTATGCAGCCAAAGAAAGAAGAAATAAGAAGAAATTTTATATCTAGATGTTTACTTGCATAAACTAAAGAAAGAGAAGATCAATGAATTGGGCTTGCAACTAAAAAAGCTAGAAAAAGAACAAATTAAAAATACTCAATTAGGTATCAAATTTGAAATTCTGAAAATAAAAGGGGAGATTAATAAAATTGAAAATAAGAAAACAATTGAATTAATAAATACAACTGAGTTGGTTTTGTGAAAAAAAAAAGCAACAAAACAGGTAAACTTTTAATTTGATTGGAAAAAGGAAAGAAGAAAATCAAATTGTTAGTTTCAAAAATGAAAAGGGGGGGCAGCTAGGTGGTGCAGTGGATAGAGGACCAGCCTTGAATTCAGGAGGACCCAAGTTCAAATCTGATCTCAGACACTTAACACTTCCTAGCTGTGTGTGACCCTGGGCAAGTCACTTAACCCCAGCCTCAGGGGGGAAAAAAAAATGAAAAAAATGAAAAGGGAAAATTTTGCACCAATGAAGAGGAAATTAAAGTAATAATTAGGAGTTATTTTGCCCAACTATGAGCCAAAAAAATTGATAATCTAAATGTAATGAAAGAATAGATTGCCCAGGTTAACAGAAGAGGAAATAAATTATTTAAGTGGTCCCATTTTAGAAAAAGAAATAGAACAAGTTGTTAATAAACTCCCTAAGATAAAATCTCCAGGGTAAGATGGATATACATGTGAACTCTACCAAACATTTAAAGAACAATTAATTCCACAACTATATATACTATTTGAAAAAATAGGGAAAGAAGAAATCCTACCAAATTCCTTTTATGACACAGATATGATGCTGATAGCTAAACCAGATAGGGTCAAAACAGAGAAAGAAAATTATAGATCAATTTTGCTAAAGAATATTCATGCAAAAATTTTAAATAAAATATTAGCAATGAGATTACAGAAAGCCATTCCCAAGATAATGCATTATAACCAAGTAGTATTTAAACCAGGAATGTAGGTTGGTTCAATTTTAGGAAAACTATTAGCATAATTGACTATATCAATTATCAAAATAACAAAACCATAAGAAGCAGAAGAAGCATTTGATGAAATCCAACACCTATTCCTATTAAAAACACTAGAGAGTATAGGAATAAGTGGATTTTCCCTTAAAATAGTCAGTAACATCTATTTAAAACCATCATTAAGCATCATATGTAATGGTGATAAACTGGAACCATTCCCTGTAAAATCTTTTCTAGCATTTTTAGTTGCAAGACCAATTTATTGATCTTCTCTTTTTCTATTTTATGCAAGTAGGCCTATAGGGATATAACATTTCCCCTTATTACTGCTTTGGCTGTATCCCTCACATTTTGGTATGAAGTCTCATTATTGTCATTTTCTTGGGTGAAGTTATTAATTATGTGTATGATTTGCTGTTTCACCCACTCATTCTTTAGTATGAGATTATTTAGTTTCCCATTATTTTTTGGTGTATTTTCCTGCCTTTTTCTTGAATGCATTATTGCATCATGGTCTGAAAAGGATGCATTTATTATTTCTGCCTTACTGAATTTGAGTTTGAGTTTTTTATGTCCTAATAAATGGTCAATTTTTGTATAGATTCCATGAACTAACTTCTGAGAAGAAAGTGTACTCCTTTCTGTCTCCATTTAGTTTTCTCCAAAGATCCATCATATCTAACTTTTCTTCTATTCTATTTACCTCTTTGACTTCTTTCTTATTTATTTTGTGGCTTGATTTATCTAATTCTGAGAGTTCAAGGTTGAAATCTCCCACTATTATAGTTTTGCTATTTCTTCTTGAAGTTCTCTTAATTTGTATTTTGAGCATACGCACTTGGTGCATATATGTTTAATATTGATATTGCTTCATTATTTATGCTACCTGTTAGCAAGATATAGTCCTCTTCCTTATCCCTTTTAATTAGATCTGTTTTTGTTTTTGCTTGATATGAGATGAGGATGGCTACCCCTGCTTTTTTGGCTTCACCTGAAGCATAGTAGATTCTGCTCCAACCTTTTACCTTTATTCTGTATGTATCACCCTGTTTTTCAGGTGTGTTTACTGCAAACAACACATTATAGCATTCTGGCTTTCAATCCAATCTTCTAACTGCTTCCTCTTTATGGGGGAGTTTACCCCATTTACATTTATGGTTAAAATGACTAATTCTGTATTACTTCCCATTTTGTTAACCCCTGCTTATGCTTTTCTCCTTTCCTTCTCCCATGCCCCTCTTCCCAGTATTAAACTTGTGAGAACCACTTGCTTCTCACAGCCTTCCATTTTTAGTATCCTTCCCCCATCTTAAGGTTCCTCCCCCTCTTTTGCCCCTTTTCCTCACAATTTCTGTATTTCCTTCTCCTTAACTTACTCCTTCCCTTTTCACTTTTCCCCTCCCACTTTTCAATGAAGTGGAAGGAGTTTCACCATAAATCAGATATGTCTATATTTTTCTCTTTAAGCCAATTCTAATGAGAATATGATGCACACTATGTTCAACCCCCTCCATTCTTTCTCTCAGATATAATAGGTTACCTTTGCCTCTTTGTGAGATGTAGTACCACCACTTTACCCTTTTTTTTTCTAGTATGATTTCCTTTCCATCTCTAGTTTCTAGAACAAATTATGATGTGTCGTTTATATATCTTTATGGCAAAAATATTGCTCTCAAGATTTCTTTTTACATTTTTAGTAATCTCTTGATTACTTTTTGTTCAGATCTGTTTTTTTCATCAAGAATAGATGGAATTCATTTATTTTGTTGAATTTCCATCTTCTTTCCTGAAAAAAAGATGCTCATTTTTGCTGGGTAAGTTATTCTTGGATGCATACCAAGTTCCTTAGCCTTTCAAAATATCATATTCCAGGCCCTTAGATCCTTTAATATAGATGCTGCTAGATCCTGGGTAATCCTTATTGTAGCTCCTCCATATTTGAATTGATTTTTTTCTAGCAGCTTGTAGTATTTTTTCTTTGTCTGATGGTTCTGTAGTTTGGCCACTATATTTCTTGGCGTTTTAATTTTATGGTCCCTTTCAGCAGGTGATCAATGAATTCTTTCTATATCTATTTTACCTTCTGTTTTTAAAACATCTGGGCAGTTCTCTTTGATAATTTCTTGAAAATAGTGTCCAAGCTCTTTTTTTCATCATATTTTTCAGGGAATCCAATTATTCTCAGCTTGTCTCTCCTGGATCTATTTTCCAGTTCTGTTGTCTTCCCAAGAAGATATTTGACATTTTTTCCCCATTGTTTCATTTTGACTGATGCTTGGTGTCTCCTCGAGTCATTTAATGCTATTTGTTCAATTCTGATTTTCAATGAAGTATTTTCTTCACTCACTTTTTTATATCTTTTTCTAATTGTCCAAGTGAGTTTTTAAGTGAGTTGTTTTGTTCTATGGAATTTTTTTTCCATTTTGCCTATTTTATTATTTAGAGAGCTATTTTCTTTTTCCAACTCACTAATTTTGTTTTTCAAGTATTTGATTTCTTTATCCACTCTGTCTTTAAATGAATGGGATGACTTATCCAAACTCTCTTGCCAAGCTTCCCTTTCCTTTTCCTATTTTTCTTCTAGCTCTCTTGTGAGAGCCTTTTTAATTTTTACTATGAGAGTTTTGTGTGTTGAGGACCAGATCATATCTCTTTTTGGGGATTCATCTGGAAATAGTCTCTTTTTAGTCTCCTCAGGGTTTAAAGTCTGCTCTCTATCCATATAGAAGCTATCAATAGTTAGAGTCCTTTTTAATTTTTTGCTCATTTTGTCAGAGCAGAATCAAAGAAAACAAACTAACAAGAAAAACAAATGTAGTTTGGTTTTTTTTTGGGGGGGTTTATGATGTTACTGGGCTTCCTCTATGGATTGGGGGACAGCAGTGAGGCACTAGCAAAACAGCAATGGCTGTGCTGTGTCTATGCTCTGAGACTCTGAGGGTCTAAGAACATGCTGAGAAAGTCAATTTGGGGGTGGCCAGGTTCTGAGAGACGCTAGCTTTTTGGGGTTATAGTCTTTATCTCCTGTGTTTACAGCTTCTCTGCTGATCCTGGCTTGCTACCAAGACAGAATATCCACACTGTGGAGAAGGCCTTTCGGCAGAAATGACAAAGATTGCACCCTTCCCTCCCTCAGGTCTGTGCAGTGTGAGCTTCCTGCCAAGCTCTTGCTGCCTGTCAAGCTTTCATTGCCTACCCTCAGCCTGCTCCCGATCTGATCGTATCCACCCCCAAGCAAAAACCGACCTCTTCTGGCGAATTTCTGTTGGTAATTATTTGTGGGTTGTTTTTTTTTTTTTTTTTTTTTCCAATAAAGCACTTATTCCGAGGCCTGTCATGAAATAAATTCTGAGAGCAAAGACAGAGATTAAATAGGTGTATGTGTCCTTTCCCCATCTTGGCCAGAAGTCCAATCTCCCAAGAATCTATTTTAATGACCTAGAAAAAATAACAACAAAATTCATCTAGAAGAACAAAAGGTCAAGTATTTCCCAAGACCTATTGAAAAAAAAAATCGAATGAAGGTGGCCTGCCTTTACATCATCTAAAACTATATTATAAAGCAGCAATCACAAAAAAAAAATTTGGTATTGGCTAAGAAATAGAGTAATTGATCAGTGGAATAGGTTACATTCACAGGACAAATTAGTCAATAACTATAGTAATCTAATATTTGACAAATCCAAAGACCCCAAGTTTTGGGATAAGAATTCACTATTTGACAAAAACTGCTGGGAAAATTGGAAATTAGTATGGCAGAATCTAGGCATTGACCCACACTTAACATCTTAGACCAAGATAAGATCAAAATGGGTTCATGATTTAGCCTTAAAGAATGAGAATATAAATAAATAGAAGAACATAGGATAGTTAAGTCTCAGACTTGTGGAGGAGGAAGGAATTTGTGACTAAAGAAGAACTAGAGATCATTATTGATTACAAAATAGGTAATTTTGATTATATTAAGTTAAAAAGTTTTTGTACAAACAAGACTAATGTAGACAAGATTAGAAGGGAAGCATTAAGCTGGGAAAACATTTTTACCTTCAAAGGCCTCATTTCATATAAAGGCCTCATTTCTAAAATATATAGAGAATTGACTCAATTTTATAAGAAGTCAAGCCATTCTCCAGTTGATAAATCGTCAAAGGTTACAAACAGACAGTTTTCAGATAAAGAAATTGAAACTATTCATATCCATGAAAAGGTGCTCCAAATTGTTAATCACAAAAATGCAAATTAAGACAACTCTGAGATACCACTACACACCTCTCAAATTGGCTAACATGACAGGAAAAGATAATGAAGAATTTTGGAGGGGATGTGGGAAAACTGAAACACTGATACATTGTTGATAGAACTGTGAATGGATCCAGCCATTCTGGAGAGCAATCTGGAACTATGCTTAAAAAGCTATCAACCTGTGCATACCCTTTGACCCAGAAGTGTTTTTCCTGGGCCTATATCCCTTAAAGAAGGAAAGGGATCCACATGTGCAAAAAGTTTGTGGCAGCTCTTTTTGTAGTGGCAAGAAACTGGAAACCAAATAGATGCCCATCAATTGGAGAATGGTTGAATAAGTTATGATATATGAATGTTATGTAATATTATTGTTCAATAAGGAATGATAAGCGGTTTGAATTCAGAGAGACCTGGAGAGACTTACATGAACTGATACTAAGTAAAATGAGCAGAACTAGCATTATACACAACAACAACAAGATTATAGAATTATCAATTCTGATGGACATGGCTCTCTTCAACAATGCGATGATTCAAACCAATTCCAATTGTTCAGTGATGAAGAGAGTCATCTACAGCCAAAGAGAGTACTGTAGGAAGGAGGGGGTGGGGAGAAGGAGGGGATAATTTCAACAAAAGGCTATGCAAGGGTCAATGTTGAAAAAAATTACCCATGCATATGTTTTGGAAATTAAAAGCTTTGATAAAAAAAAATTTAAAAACCAAATTATTTGGAGAGGTGAAGGTGAAATAATTTCTGAGAACATTGGAAAAACTTTTTTGAAGGATAGGACACTTGAGCTATTCGCTGAAGAGAGTTGAGAGTTCCAAAATATAGGAGTTTGAAGTGAAAGTATTCTAAGCATGGAAGTCCTTGAGGCTGAAAGTGGGGAGAAGCATGCTTAGTTATCCCAGAAAGACAAAAAAGTCAGACTGTGAAGGAATTTCAGTCTCTCCCCCCCCACCGCCCATGAAGTTTGTATTTTATAGAGAAGAAATAGAAGGTGATTGAAACTTCTCGAGTAGAAAAAATGACATATTGGATCTATTTTGTGTGTGTGCATGTGTTGTGTGTGTGTGTGTGTGTGTGTGTGTGTGTGTGTGTGTGGTAATTGGGGTTAAGTAGCTTGCTCAGGGTCACACAGCTAGGACTTGTTAAATGCTTGAGGTAGGACTTGAATTCAGATCCTTCTGACTGCAGGGCTGGTGCTCTATCCACTGGACAATCTAGATATTCCCTCAAAGATGGTATTCTTTTGTAGATAGCTACAAGATAGATAGATAAGAATATTTTGATATAATTGATTGATAGATAGATTTAAAAACATGAGATTCAGAGCATCTGAGGATTTAGAATTCACAGGGATAGTAGATAATCATTTTTTATAATCCCTTCATTAACAGAGGAGACTACTAAGGTTCACTCTGGTATAAGTGATTTTTCTTTATTGTATTATGTTTCCCCATTAGATAATGAGCATATTTAGGAGGGACTATCTTATTTTTCTTTATATCAGTTTTTCATAACACAGTGTCTAGCCCATAATAAGTGATTAATAAATATTTGTTGACTCTGACTCTTTGACCAAGTACATATAGGTAGCAAAGTTACAGAGCTAGAATTTCTACTCAGTTTGTCTGACTGAATCCATGATAGTGGATAGCCTTAGTGTTCAGGATGTTGACTTATGTTGGCAGATCAAGGGTTTAAACATGATAGTAAGGATAGAATGTTTATATCAACTTCTTAACATATGTAATTCGTCTCAACACATGATTATATTTACATAACATAATAGATGTACATAACATAGATAACATAAAATGGCAACAATTCTGCAATATAAAAACTCAAAAGAAACTCTAAGATCATTTAATATTACTCCCTTATTTGACAGATAAAGAAACCAAGGTCCTAGAAAGAATAGGAGAGTGATTTATTCAAGATCATTGGTTTGGCAGATACATCTCTTAAAATTGAAAACTCATGAAAACATATAGAAAATATTAAATGATAATGCTGAAATCTTGGGCAAGCCATTTATCTTCTCTAGTCAGTTTTATTAACAATAAAATAAAGACAATGCTTCTAGTATTTTTACTCATCACATTATTGTTTAATTGCCATTGTTATCATTATAAAGAAAATAATAACATACATTTACAATGAAATTTAGATTTTTTACAATGTTTTCACATCTTTTATTCAAGTTCCTTGAGGGTAGAAACTGTCTTTTGCCTTTCTCTATATATGTAATATACATGTAATATATGGTGGGATAGCACCTATAATAATATTACCTCTCTTACAGAGTTGTTGTGGTGATTAAGTGAGATAACATTCAAAAGTGATTTTTAAACCTTCAAAATATGCATATACATATATAAATATGTTATTGTGTGTGTGTGTGTGTGTGTGTGTGTGTGTGTGTGTAAATCATATGATATACCACACAAAGGACATCCACAGAAAATGTGGCACAGTAGAATGAGATCTATCTCTGGACGTAGAGACTAGTGTTCAATTCCTGATTTTCGTCATTAAGCTCTTTCAGAATCAAGTGCTTTAATTTTAGACTTTTTTAAGGTTCTTATTAGGTGCTAAGTTGGTACTTAACAATTCTCTAGGCCAGGGTTCACACTTTTAGTTCCTTTAGTTTAAAAGGAGCAAGTTCATTGGTTGTAAGTAATTCCCACAAGACCCTAGAGTACCCACAAGCCCATTCTCTGGAGGATAAAAAGAGGCAACATTGAGTCTGGATAACAGTCTAGATTGGGATAAGAACAAAACTCTCAGGAGAACTTCAGGGAAGCTGGAGGAGACTCAGACTCCTGGCTATATTTTGGGATCATTGAATAGGAACTAAAGCCAAGGCTGCCTCCCCAGAAGCTCCTCAAAGAGATCTGCACCCAGAGAATGATTTTATATAGAGACAGCAGAACATTACATTTTGGTGCCCAACATGGGGTAAGGACTTATTCTCAGCCCTTCAGGGGAGCTAGCCCGGACTTGACAGACTTCTTCTAAGACCATCAAAATACTCCAAGGATCTCTTTCAGATCCCCAGGAAATAATTTAACAACATGGAAGAGTAGAAAGAAAGAACATGGGAATGAAGCAATGTTGTGACTTTGGGCCATCTAGTTATAATATCATTAAAATTAGGCCTTTGATTTAGGCAAGGAACACCATGTAGAAATAGAGTATTCAGTTAGAAGTAAGAGGTCTTGTTTAAGCCCAGACTTTGCTTCTAATCCTCATTTTCATTGTTTGTAAATGAGTTTAAACTAGTTCCTCTTTAAAGGCTTCTTCTAGTCCCAAATTCAAGGGACCAAGCCTCTTACAATTCTAAGATTCTCTGCCTAAATGTAACCCAAGAGTTATCAGTTCTGTCTCACTGATCTTAGAAAATAGCATAGTGAAATACATCTATTCCCATACCTCTATTTATGTTCATAATTGCATGACAACACATAACAACAAAAATGTATAATATGACACTGAGACAATATGAAGACATAAAAATTTACTTTGGGAATGACAACATTATTGATAGTTAATAGTTTCTTTTTCTCTGAACTTCCTAAATTGGGAAGTTGGGAATTGATCTAAACAAGAAATGAAATTTAGGAATGAGAAGCTAGAGCTATGAACTAGAGATGTTCATCAAGTTGAGTTCCATGACTGATGAATGGAGTATGATAAAGTCAGGGGTGGGAGAGTGGACAGAGATAAGCTCCGTGGAGTGATACACAAAAATTTCAATCCAAGGTTCATATAATTAATAGCAACCCTGAAAGATATAATAATCAGTAATTTCTGAATATATTTTTACTTTGGAACTGATCCATTCTATTCCTGGAATGTTACTTTTATAGTAAGAGTTTTGTTATTGACCTTCTTCAAATGCCCATTGATTCTTTTCTTTTTATGTAACAAATGAATGATTTCATATTTTGTGAGTTTGGAGATCCTAAATTTTATTTTTTTCCTCCCTTTGGTAACATTCCAGATTGATGGCTTTAGAAATGGAAGTCCCTTTTCCTGCTTAACTATTCAGGGAGTTCAATTCAAGGTGTTGGCTCAAATCTCTTCAGAAATATGTGGTAAATATATTAAGCTTTCTATCCAGGACCAATGCCTGTGGAACCCTTATCAATTAGTGTCTTCTCCTTATGGGCTTTAATTCAGTCAGGAATTATTAGTACCTACAGGATGACATAATCATAGAATTTCAAGATGTAAAGAACTTCATTTTTCAGAATAGAAACCTCTAGCATAGAAAAGTTAAGTGATTTCTTCAATTCTGCTTAATGATAAAGGAATAAACTTGGTTAGAGCTCATAATATAGACTTTATGTAACTTAGATTATTCTGTATTACCAGTACTTAACAATTGATTGCAAATCTCAAGAAAGTAGATTAATAATTATTATTCAGATTATGTTGTAGCTATATATGAGACTGAATTAGTAGAAACAGTTGCTTGCCCTTAAAGTACTTTTAGCAACTTCTAGTCTTATAAGTGAATGAACAAATAAATGAAACATTTGTTAAGCACTTAATACGTGCAAAGTACTGGTAAAAGTGCTAATGACAAAAATCGAATGTTAAGATGGTTCTTGTTGTCACAAAAATCATTCTAATGGAAAGACAACATAACTGTGAAGATTTTAGCTGATAGATGGAAATTCACATGATTCTTAATCTATAGGAGGAAAGCAAATGTTAAAGTCTCTTATTTAATTTCATTTCCACTAATAAAATAATGTCAATTTCTGATATTGAACCCTTAGATATTGCCAAGGATTTTGATAGCACAAACTTTCTTTTCTGAGTCTTCAGTAGATTGTAGCACATGCAGGAGTAGTTGTCAGGCTGCCTCTGGTGCTTATGAGCATTAATGATGCACTGTGATAGTGAAAAATGGTGTGCTCAAATTTAGTTGGAATTTCTAATCAGTGCTGCACACTCTGAGAAGAATTGTGGCCTAGTGGACAGAGAACTAGCTAGGAGTGCAGGAAATGTGAGTTTGGATTTCTTACTTCTGTTACATATTGGCTATGTGACCCTGAAAAATTCATGTAACTTCTTACTGGCCCAGGCAACTCTTTAAAATCTTAGTTGCAGGAGATAGAGCCAAGATGGCAGAGAGTAAAGAAGTCTTTATCTGAGCTCTCCATGACATCCCTCAGATCAACACCATATCAAGCCTCTGAACTGGATTTGGAGCAACAAAACCCAGAAATATTTGGAATGTAACAAATTTCCAATAGAAAATATTTTGGAAGAATTTCAGAAAATATATGTTTCAATTGGGCAGAGGAGGTGGCCAAACGCAGGGTAACGTGCAGGGAGCCAGGATGGCACGGCATCTGGTCAATCTACTGGGAAGCCCCTCACCAAAATACAGTAGTGGTGAGTTTTCTGTCCTAGTTACAAGCAAACGGATCATCAGATTAGCTGTGAGATATCTAATACAAATACAAAAGGCAAATAGTGAGCCTCTGAACCTCAGAATAACATGGGACCAGGCCACGCCCCCAAGCACTGGAAAGGCCTTCAGCATCAGCCCAGGATAACCTAATGCTGCTATTGCCCGTAGAGGGAGCTTGGAACAATCTCCCCTTTGCCCTAAAAGCAGACCTCAACCTTTAAAGAATGAACAAAAAAGCAAAAATAAATCTGACCATAGATAGCTTTTATAGACAAAGAGAAGAACAGACTTCAAACGCTGAGGGTGCAGGTATAATTTGATTTTATTGTGATGATATAAAAAAGGAGCTAAAAGAGAAAAGGGTAATTCTACTGGAAAAAGAGGAAAATGGAATCACAATGGAGTAAATTACATCTCATGGAGAGGCAAAAATGACTGATTACAATTGAAGGAAATAAGGCAGGGGGGATAAGAATCTCTTATCAGATTTGGCTTTAAGAGAGAATATCAGACATATTTAATTTCATACACAAACTTGTTTCACTCTATAGAGTAGTAGAAGAGGAAAGAAGAAAGAAACGGGGGAGATAAATAGAAGAGAGAATAGAAATAGAAAGGGAAAAGCATAAGAAAGAGAGAAGGGCTATAAAAAAAGAGGACTGTTTGAGGGAGGTAGTAATCAAAAGAAAATTACAGGAGAAGAAGGAAAAGAGGAAAGGAAGAGAAAAGTATAACTTGAGAAAAACAAGATGACAGAAAATACAGAGTTAGTAATTTTAACTGTGAATGGGAATGGGATGAACTCTCCCATAAAATGGAAGCTGATTGCAGACTGTATTACAAGTCAGAATCCTATAATATGTTGTTTACAAGAGACAATGCAAAGCAGAGTGATACATTGAGAGCAAAGTTAAAAGGTTGGAGCAGGATTTATTATCCTTCAGGTGAAGTTAAAAAAAAAAAAAAGCAGGGGTCACAATCCTCATCTCAGATCAAGCAAAAGCAAAAATAGATCTAATTAAAAGAGACAAGGAAGGAAACTGTATCTAGCTAAAGGATATCATAAATAATGAAGTAATATCAAGACTAAACATGTCTGCACCAAGTGGTATAGAATCCAAATGCCTAGAGTACAAGTTGAGAGCTACAATAAGAATTATACAGCAAAACTATACTAGAAGGAGAATTCAACCTTGCTCTCAGAACTAGATAAATTGAACCACAAAATAAATAAGAAAGAAATCAAAGAGGTAAATAGAATACTAAAAAAGTTAGGTATGATAGACATTTGAAGAAAATTGAATGAAGACAGAAAAGAATATATTTTTTTTTTCTCAGCAGTACATCAAAAATTGACCATGTATTAGGGCATGAAAACCTCAAAATCAAATGCAGAAAGACAGAAATGGTAAAGGCGGGGTTTTTTCAGATCATGATGCAATAAAAATTACATGCAACAAAAGGCTAGAGGAAAATAGACCAAAAATTCATTGGAAACTAAATGATCTAATTCTAAAGAATAAGTGGGTAAAACAACAGATCATAGATTATCCAAGAAAATGGCAATAATGAGAAAACATACCAAAATATGTAGGATACAGCCAAAGCAGTTCTTAGGGGAAGTTTTATATCTCTAGATGCTTACTAGCATAAAATAGAGAAACAGAAGATTAATGAACTGGGCATGCAACTAAAAAAGCTAGAAAAAAGAACAGATGATAAACCCCCAATTAAATATCAAATTTGAAATTCTGAAAATAAAAACAGAGATTAATGAAATGGAAAGTAAGAAAACTATTGAATTTACAAACAAAAATAAAAGTTGGTTAAGAAAAAACCAACAAAACAGAAAATCTTTAGTTAATTTGATTAGAAAAATGAAAGAAGAAAGTCAAATTGTTGGTATCAAAAATGAAAAGAGAGAACTTTCCATCAATGAAGAGGAAATCAGAGCAGTAATTATAGATTATGTTGTCCAACTATACATCAATAAGTCTAATAATCTAAGTGAAATGGAGGAATACTCACAAAAATATAGATTACCCAAATTAACAGAAGAGGAAATAAATTAAATAGTGCCATTTTATTTTTATTTTTTGCCTTGTAGAACTATTTTGTTATTAAACCTTTTTATTTACAAAACATATTCATAGATAATTTTTCAACATTGAGTAATAGTCCCATTTTAGAAAAAGAAATTGAACAAACTATTAATCAGCTTCTTAACAAAATATCTCCAGAGCTAGATGGATTTATATGTGAAATCTACCACGCATTTATTTTTTATTAAAGCTTTTTATTTTCAAAACAAATGCATGGATCATTTTTCAACATTTAATCTTTGCAAAACCTTATGTTACAAATTTTTCCCCTTTTCTCCCAACCCCCTCCCTTAGGTGACAAGTAATCCAATAATATGTTAAACATGTTCAATTCTTTTATACAGATTTCTACAATTATCATGCTGCCCAAGAAAAATCAGATCAAAAAGGAAAAGTGAGAAAGAAAAAAAATGCAAGCAAATAACCACAAAAAGAGTGAAAATTCCATGTTGTGATCCACTCTACCAAACACTTAAAGAAAAATTAATTCCAATACTATGCAAAATATTTGAAAAAAATGTCTACCAAATTCTTTTTATGTCAAAGATCTTGTGCTGATGCTTAAACAAGGTAGGGTTAAAACAAAGAAAGAAAATTATAGACCAATTTTCCTAATGAATATTTATACAAAAACTTTAAATAGAATATTTTCAAAGAGATTAGAACAAGTTATCCCCAGCATAATGCACCATGACCAAGTAGGACTTATTCCTGGCATGCAGGGCTGGTTCAATATTAGGAAAACTATTAGCAAATTTGACTATATCAATAACCAAACTATCAAAAAATTGTGATTATGCAAGATAGATGCAAAAAAAAAGGCATTTAAGAAAATCCAACATCCATTCCTATTAAAAACACTGAAAGTATAGTAATAAATGGAATTATCCTTAAAATGATCAATAGCATCTATTTAAAATCATCAGCAATGTAATGGAAATAAATTGGAACCATTCCCAATAAGATCAGGAGTGAAACAAGTTTGCCCATTATCACTATTATTATTCAATGTTGTATTATAAATGTCAGCTTTGGTAATAAAAGAAGAAAAAGAGATTTTAAAAATTAGAATAGGTAATGAGGAAACCAAATTGTCCCCCTTTGCAGATGATTAGAGATTTCTAGAGAATCAACTAAAAATCACTGGAAACAATTCACAACTCTAGCAAACTTGTAGGATACAAAATAAATTCACATAAATTATCAGCATATTTATATATTACCAACAAAGTATAATAATGAGATATAAAGAGAAATTCTATTTAAAATACCTGTAGATAACATAACATATTTGGGAATCTACCTGCCAAGGCAAAGTCAAGAACTATATGAACACAACTACAGAATACTTTCTACACAAATAAAGTTGGATCTAGTCAACTGAAAGAATATCAAGTGCTCATGGACAGGCTGAATTATGACAGTACTACCTAAATTAATCTACTTATTTAGTGGCATACCAATCAAACTTCCAAGAAATTATTTTACAGCCTGTACATCATGAAGTTCTTTTGACTTGATAGGATTAATAAATCTCAGAATCTCATTAATAGATAAACAGTGTATTTGGAAACGATGCATCCCAAAGTCAGATAAACTAAGTCAAAGTTTTAAAAGTTATTTGACATTAAAACTTCATGTTACTTCAAGCAAGCAATATCTTCCACACTTTAACATCATCAAAGCAATATATGGTATATATTGGTATATAAACATTGCTGTAAATGTCATCATTTTGATTGTCTTTATCCCTCTTTATTGGAGTAAACTGCTGAGCCAACTGTCTTTTCTTTGCCAATACCTGTACTACTTAGACTCCTGTGGTTGTCTCTGGCAATGTTCGGAATCAAAGCCATCAGAATCTAATCTATTAAATTTTGAGCAAACTAGTTCTAATCAAACTTACAATTTTTTTCCTACTGGCTATATATTTTTTCTTTGATTAAAATAAAAGTTTTATTTAGGAACTTAGCAGTCATCAACAAATATAAACATAGAGGGAAAGAAAATGGGAGGGGGGATGCATATGAATCAATGAATCTATCACAAACATGTTCTTTAATTAAATATATATGAACTTTAACAGTTAATACTGGCATAATTCTTGTCTATGTTTCCTTCTGAACTTCCTCTTCTTTGTGTATTTTTAGACATGTTTCAATATTCTGAAATCTTTCTACACACATGAAATACCTTCAGTTGTAAATATGCTTGCCAGGTACTGGAGAATTATTCTTAAAAGAGTCTCTCCCTCAAGGAGTTTATATTTTATTCTATGTATATTTGCATGTATGAATATGTGTACATTTAATACAGACCTCTTCAAAGGAATGCTAATTATCTGAATGGTATCTCTATTTATCACTGAAAAATCTGTACCATTGGGGAAGTATAAAATTCATCATAGCAATAATTACTGCTAATTTATTTAGCAACTTATCATTTTGATTAATTACTATTTTCAGGTTTCACTAATAATACAAATATTAAGCTTTCTTTGTCATTAGATGGGATTTATTTTGATAATAGCAACATGGATACTATTAAGTAAAAACAATTGATTTTAAATTAAGAAAGGAAGACCTCTTTGCAATTAACAAAATGCAACTTGTAAAAAAAATTTGTAAGTTAAATAGACAAATCTCAACATTTTTAAGATCATCTACATTTCAATAATTATAGTACACTTAATTTTGTCAAGATAGGTGCTCCATGGGAGTGCAAATTTCAACTCTTCCTATCTTTATTCTTCATAAGTTTCCATGATTTTGCAATTCTTCATCATCATCATCATCAATATCATTGTTGTCATTGTTGTCATCATCATCATCATATAGATAGATTCCCTGACCTGAGTTGTTCCTTGTATAAAACTAATACAGTACTTGCCAGTCCTTACACTCTTATTGTTTCTCTCACTTTTTGCAGTCAGTCTTCCATTTCTGGCATCTACTCACTCTTACATCTCCATATCTTAGCTATTTTCCTTCATTGTTCAGATCAAACACCATTTTCTACAGGTTGTTTTCATAATCACTTCCCCTTACCCCCCAGATTTTACAGTTTAGTCCTCTCATCCTTCCCAGTTACTCATTACTTCTCAAAGATATGCTGAAATTTCTAGAAAATTCCTTTTCCAGAAAATTTGATACTTTTGTACAAGTTCCATAGAGTATTACAAAAGTTCTTAGCCATTGGAATACATTTGTTATTTAATATATTTTACTTCATCAGATAATTTTCAGAAACTTTTGCATGTCCTCTTAAGGATATAAGGATATAAAGATATAAACTATAGTATAGATTGTAAGATTTTTGATGACAATAACTATTTACTTTGTGAATCCTGAGCACCCAACACAGTTCATGGCATACAACATGTCCTTAAAAAGTTCTCTCTAGTTTATCAAATTAGTCAATTTTCTAACTAGTAGGAAAACAAACAACAAAAACTCCCTAGATAATTCTCCACTCATCAGAACTATACCAATTTCTTGTCATAAAACATCATTACAGTTAATAAATGAAATGGAAGCCAGTTTATAGTATGAAATTTGGCCCAATAATTAAATAATCAATGGACAGTATCTTTGAATAAGGAAGACAAATATAGCCTAGGTGCAGTTTTAATTAGCTGTCTTCATTGAAATCCTCTTGTAGGCAGTATAATACCACTGTGAAGGATTTTCAGATAGCAGCATGACTGTTATATGACAGAGAGAGCCTTATGGTCTAAGTCAGCCAAGAGTAAGTGCATCATGGTCAACTTAATGTCAAAAACAGGCATGAAATTGGGGGTGGGGAGATTATCTCTTTTCAATTTTGGCAGTCAATTGGGACTGGAGAGGGTTATTAATGGAGTCTAGCTTACATTTGTGACCAATATATTACTGAAACATTTATTATCCCATAAATAAAACTTAGGCAGGATTACTAGTTATATAGTAGTCATAATTCTTTTCAATTTGTGCAATTTATTCAATCAGTAATAAGAGATACACTTTCTAAGTCCAAAAAATGCTATTATTCATGATTTCTACACCCAGTCCATTACGAGTTATAATATTTTATAATGAAAATTTCTCAAAAACATCTGTATGCCTTATATGTGTCTTCACAGACAGCTAAGACTATATTGCAGAACTAACTTTGTGAATTAAGAATGATATTTAGATATTAGAAGACTAAGAATATTAAGTGGTTATTGATGCTAATTTTAAGTTCATATATTTTAACATGCCTCTAAGAATTTATTAAAATTTCAGAATAGCAAGAAAAAAAGCATTCATTTTCTGAATGAAAGTTTAGTTTCAAGGCCAAGTTGATAATGCTTTTTTAACTTTTCTGACTTTCATTACATGTATTTGTTTATATCCTTCAGGTTTATGATTCTGTGAGCTTTGCATTTTTTTTGCAAAGTAATGATGTTTACAATATAAAATGTTTTTGAAAATACAATATTTTATGTGTTCAAATATAATATTTTATATGCTCATGCAAATTAACTTTGATACAAATTGTATAATCTACTTATAGCTGGGAAATATTCTATGCTCAATCAATGTTAAGGAGTTGATAAAAGAGGAATAAAAATTGAACTTTATGTCATGAAGATATACACCACTGTATAAGAGTATTTGAGGTTATAAAAACTAATGGAAATGTAAGTGATAGCCTTGTTGTAACATAATATAGATTGCCAATTTATGTTTAATATATTCATTTATATCTTTACTGAACTGTTGTCTGTATTACCAGTTAAGCTGTGGATTTTTTAAATAGGAATGTCCCACAGGCATCTCAAGGTCATTTTCGAAATAGAGTCCATTTTCATTTCTCCAGATTACCCATCTTTTCCCCAAAATTCTGTATTGACTTCTGAGTTGACTCACAAATCAAAATGGCATATTTTATACCAAGTTTTTTTTAATAATTTATAATATCACTTGCTTTTATCCCATCTTCTCTACTTTTTCACCACCATGGTTCAGGAATTTGACATCTCTCACTAGAACTTCTACAATAGCCTTCAATTTGGTCTTCCTACCTCATGCCTTCCCTTCATTTCAACCCATTCTCCAAACAACTACCTATGAGATTTTCCTAAATTATACTGATAATATTATATCCTACTCATACATCATACTTCATATCAAAAAAAAGAAAAAAAATTCAGTGGATCTCTTTTGCCTCAAGAATCAATGATAAGTTCCCTAGTTTGATATTTTATTTATAACTTAGCCCTTCCCTATCTTTCCATTATTCTTTTACTTTTCTCTCCTTCTCTTACAGATTCAATGTTCTTTTTATAAGATGTGCCTCTGCCCTAGCTGTCCCCCTTGTATGAAATGACCTTTCTTATTTTTCCCTCTTGAAACCAGAATTTTCCTTCAAAATTCAGTTATTTTTGTAAAACTCTTTTATCCTTCCCAGTCCCCCTTTTGCCATATATTAATTTTGTATATTGTTACTACATATTATTTCCAAATAGAATATAAACTCCTTAACATCACAGCATTTGGTACAGTGTAGCCTAAGATGAGTACTTAATAAATGCTTATTGCTTGATTGCTTGATTATCAAACTAAACAGAAGAGATGAATGATCAATTCTTATAATAATCTTGCTAAGAGTCAAGCTATATAGGCACAGGAGATCTAAATTCTGAAAAATCTGTTGGAAGTCTTATTTTCCTAAATATCTAGAGGAGTGAAATGAAAAGAATATCATCAAAGTTCTCTATCAGGTCAAATTGTTCAGAGGAGTTATATCCCAGGTTAATAACAGAAATTATTATAGATTTAACTATTTAGTCAATGTCAGTGCAATATAAAAGACAGGAAGATACTTCCTTTCAAAAAAAGAAACAAAGGCATATTACAGAAATTATAGGTTAATGATACTTAGAATTGTTCTTCAGAATGATACTTTAGATTGTTCAGTAAAATAGATTATTAAGTAGATTGCTTTTACATTTTTTGCACATACAGGTCTCTTTCCCTTCTTTAATATCTTTTTGGGATATAAGCTCAGTAGTAACATTGCTGGATCGAAGGGTATTCACAGTTTGATAATTGCTCTCCAGAATATTTGGATCTGTTCACAACTCCACCAACAATGCATCAATGCCCCAATTTTCTCACATCCCTTCTAACATTCTTATAAATTACAGTCAATTCTCTATACATTTTGGAAATGAGACCTTTAAATCAGAAACTTTGACTGTAAAAATATTTTTCAAGTTTATTGCCTTCCTTCTTTCTAATCTTATCTTCATTAGTTTTGTTTGTATAAAAACTTTTTTAACTTGATAGAATAAAATTTTTCTATTTTGTTATCAATAATGAGCTATAGTTCTTCTTTGGTCACAAATTCCTTACTCCACTACAGGTCAGAGATAAACTATCTTATGCTCTTCTAATTTATTTCTAATCTCATTCTTTAAGGCTAAATCATGAACCCATTTTGATCTTATCTTGGTGTATCGGTGTTAAGTGTGGGTCAATGCCTAATTTCTGCCATACTGATTTCCAATTTTCCCAGTAGTTTTTGTCAAATAGTGAATTCTTATCCCAAAAGTTGAGGTCCTTGGGTTTGTCAAACAATAGATTGCGATAGATATCGACTATTTTGTTCTGTGAACCTAATGTATTCCACTGATCAACTAATCTTATTTTTTAGCCAATACCAACTGTTTTTGGTGACCACTACTTCATAATATAATTTTAGATCTGGTACAGATAGGCTACCTTCATTTGATTATTTTTTTCATTAGTTCCCTTGAAATTCTTGACCTTTTGTTCTTCCAAATGAATTTTGTTGTTATTTTTTCTAGGTCATTTACATAGTTTCTTGGGAGTCCGATTGGTATAGCACTAAATAAATAGATTAGTTTAATTATTATTGTCAATTTTTAAAAATTCGCTCGACCTATCTAAGAGCACATAATAGTATTCCAATTGTTTAGATCTGATTTTGTGTGGAAAGTGTTTTGTAGTTTTGCTCATATAGTTCCTGACTTTCCATTGGCAGATAGATTCCCAAATATTTTATACTATCAACTGTTAGGATTCTTACAAGGTACTAAATCACTGAAATGGATATAATTATCTAATTTAGCATGGTTCAGTTTGATTGATCTGATCCTACAAGGAGATGTTACGGACCTGAACTTGAGATAAGGTAATGCACTTAGTTCACACTTTTAAAGGAGTTCATACCTTTAAAGGAGTTCATTCATTGGTTCACATATTAGACTTTCCACCTTTAGAGAACATATATAAGGAGGAAAGGAAAAGCCTGTTCATGGGCTTCGAGGAGATTCACAACTAGGACTGACTTCTGGGAGATTCAAGCCCACCCAAAAGCCCACTCTCTCGGAGGCAGTGTCAAGATTCATTCCCACTTCCACCTTTGTACTGGTTGGAGACATTCGGACAAGAGCTCTAGGGAACCAAGGAGAGAGGAAGATCTCCAGAAAACTAGCCGAGCCTCAAGTGAAGGAGATAAGATTTTGGAAGAGACAATAAAGGATTTGGACTTTAACTCCTGGCTGCATTTGAGGTGATCATTGAAACTGAACTAAAGGCAAGGCTGCCTCCAGAAGCTCCCCAAGAAATCTGCTCCCAGAGGACGATTACAATTTAGAGAAGAGAACATTACAATCAACAGTTATTTTAAATGGAATTTCTCTTTGTATCTCTTGCTGTTGGATTTTACTAGTAATGTATAAAAATGCTGAGGATTTATGTGGATTTATGTTGTAACCTGCAACTTTGCTAAAGTTGTAGATTATTTCTAATAACTTTTTAATAGAATCTCTGGGGTTCTCTAGGTATAGCATCATGTCAATCATGTCATCTGCAAAGAGTGATCATTTGGTTTCCTCATTACCTACTTTAATAACTTTAAGATGTTTTTCATTTCTTATTGCCAAAGCTACCATTTCTAATACAATATTTAATAGTAATGGTGATAGTGGGCAGACTTATTTCACTCTTGATTTTATTGGGAATGGTTCCAGTTTATTACCCTTACATATGATGCTTACTGATTGTTTTAAAAAGATGATACGATTTTAAGGAAAAGTCAATTTATTCCTATACTCTTTAGTGTTTTTAACAGGAATGAGTGTTGGATTTTATCAAATGCTTTTTTGCATCTTTTGAGATGAGCATATAATTTTTGTTAGTTTTTTTTAATTGCTGTAGTAAATTATGCTAATAGTGTTCCTGATATTGAACCAGTCCTGCATTCCTGGTATAAATCTTACTTGGTCATGGTGTATTATCCTGGGAATGATTTTCTCTAATCTTTTTGCTAATATTTTATTTAAGATTTTTGCATTAATGTTCATTAGGGAGATTGGTGTATAATATTCTTTTTTTTTTTTTTCATCCTATCTGGTTTAGATATCAGTACCATTTCTGTGTCATAAAAGGAATTTGGTAGGACTCCTTCAATCCCTATTTTTTCATTTTTTAAAAATTAATTTTATAATCATAAATTTTTTGACAGCATATATGCATGAGTAATATAATCCCTAGTTTTTTCAAATAGTTTATATAACATTAGAGTTGACTGTTCTTTAAATGTTTGGTAGAATTCACATGTAAATCCATCTGGTCCTAGGGATTTTTTTCTAAGGGAGTTGATTAATAACTTGTTCTATTTCTTTTTCTAAAATGGGACTATTTAACCAATTTACTTCTTCTTCTGTTAATCTGGGCAACCTATATTTTTGAAAGTATTCATGCATTTTATTTAAGTTATCAAATTTATATGCATAAATTTGGGCAAAGTAACTCCTAATTATTGCTTCAATTTCCTCTTCCTTAATGACAAGTTCTCCCTTTTGATTTTTAAGACTAATAATTTGATTTTCCTCTTCACTTTTTCTAATCAAATTTACCAAGGGTTTATCTATTTTGTTGGTTTTTTCATAGAACCAACTTTTAGTTTTATTTATTAATTTAATAGTTTCTTTTACTTTAAATTTTATTACTCTCTCCTTTATTTTTATAATTTCAAGTTTAGTGTTTAAGAGCTTTTTAATTTGCTCTTTTTCTAGCTTTTTTTAGTTGCAAGCCTAATTAATTGATTTTCTCTTTCTCTATTTTATGCAAGTAAGCCTCTAGAAATATAAAATTTCTCCTCACAACCAGTTTGACTGCATCCCACACATTTTGGTACATTGTCTCATTATTGTCATTCTCTTGCATGAAATTATTAATTATGTCTATGATTTGCTGTTTCACCCAATCATTCTTTAGGATGAGATTACTTAGTTTCCAATTACTTTTTGGTCTATTTTCCTCGTTTTTTAAATGAATGTAATTTATAATGCATCATGATCTGAAAAGGATGCATTTACTATTTCTGCCTTTCTACACTTGAATTTGAGGTCTTTATGTCCTAACATATGGTCAATTTTTGTATAGGTTCCATGAACTACTGAGAAGAAAATATACTCCTTTCCATCTCCATTTAGATTTCTCCAAAGATCTATCATATCTAACTTTGCTAATGTTCTATTTACCTCTTTAACTTCTTTCCAATGTATTTTGTGGTTTGATTTATCTAGTTCTGAGAAGTGCAAGGTTGAGATTTCCCACTATTATAGTTTTGCTGTCTATTTCTTCTAGCAGCTCTCTTAATTTTTCCTTTAGAAATTTAGATGCTATGCCACTTGGTGAATATATGTTTAATATTGATATTGCTTCATTATCTATAGTACCCTTTAGTAACCTGTAGTTTTCTACCTTATCTGTTATAATTAGATCAATTTTTGCTTTTGTTTGATCTGAGATCAGGATGGCTACCCCTGCTTTATTTTTTTGTTTGTTTATTTGTTTTTTGTTTTTTGTTTTATTTCACCTGAACCTAGTAGATTGTGTTCCAGCCTTTTACCTTTACTCTGTATGTATTGCCCTGCTTTAAGTGTGTTTCCTGTAAACAATATATTGTAGGATTCTGACTTATAATCCAGTCTACTGTCTGTCTTTGCTTTATGGGGGAAGTTTACTTGTTTCACATTTATGGTTAGAATTACTAATTCTGTATTTCCTGCCATCTTGTTGACCCCCAGATTATGATTTTTTCTTTCCTTTCTCCCTTGTCCCCCTTCACAGTATTAAATTTATGAGCACTACTTGCTTCATGCAGCCCTCCCTGTTTACAATCCCTCCTCCCTCCTTGTGTCCCTTCCCTTTTCTTAAACCTTTTCCTTACTATTTCTGTATTCCCTTCTATTTAGTCTACTCCTCCTTTCACTTTTCCCCTCCCACTTTTCAATGAAGTGGGAGAAGTTTCTTTGTAAACCAAATATGTCTAATATTTTTGCTTTGATCCAATTCTGATGAGAATAAGATTCACACTATGCTCATCCACCTCCCTTCTTTCATTCAGATATATACATTTCCTTTGCCTCTTCATGAGATGTAGTACCTCCACTTTTCCCTTTTTCTGGTACAATTTCTTTTCCATCTCTAGATCCTTTTTTATATTACAACAGTAAAACTAAATTATATATGTACTTTATGTATGCTCCTAACAGAAATACAGTTCTCTGGAGTTCTTTATACCTTTTAATACTTTTCTTGAGTTCTATATTTGGAGGTCAAACTTTTTGTTTAACTCTGGTTTTTTTGGTCAGAAATAAATGGAATTCACTTATTTCATTGAATGTCCATCTTCTTCTCTGGAAGAAAATGCTCAGTTGGGATGGGTAAGTTATTCTTGGCTGCATACCAAGTTCCTTTGCCTTTTGGAATATCAGATTTTAGGCCCTTCGATTCTTTAATGTGAATGCTGCTAGATCCTGAGTAATCCTTATTGTGGCTCCTCTGTATTTAAATCATTTTTCTTTGGCTGCTTGCAGTATTTTTCCTTGGTATGATAAATCTGGAGTTTAGCCACAATATTTCTTGGAGTTTTGATTTTGGGATCTCTTTTCGTAGGTGATCAATGAATTCTTTCAATGTCTATTTTATGTTCGTTCCTATAACATCTGGGCAGTTCTCTTTGATGATTTCCTGAAAAAATGGTGTCTAGGCTCTTTTTTTCATTCTGATTTTCAGGGAGTCCAATAATCCTTAGATTATCTCTCCTAGATCTATTTTCTTGGTCTTTTGTTTTCCCAAGTAGGTATTTAACTTTTTTTTTTTTTTTTTTTTGGTTTTGCTTGACTGATTCTTGGTGTTTCCTTGAGTCATTAATTTCCATTTGTTAAGTTCTGATTTTTAATGAGTGATTTTTCTTTATTTACTTTTTTATTTCTTTTTGTAATTGTCCAATTGAATTTTTAAATGAGTTGCTTTGTTCTATGGAATTTTATTCCATCTTGCCAATTTTATTTTTGAGGAGTTATTTTCTTTTTCCAATTTACTAATTCTATTTTTCAGAGAGTTGATTTCTTTTTCTACTCTATCTTTTAATGAGTTACATGTCTTATCCAGACTCTCTTGCAAAGTTTCCCTTTCTTTTCCCCATTTTTCTTCTAGCTCTCTTTTAAGAGCCTTTTAAATTTCTTTTATGAGAGCCTTTGGTGGGGACCAGATCATATCCATCTTTGGGTTTTCATCTAGAAACAAACTGTTTTTAGTCTCCTCTGGATTTGAAATCTGCTCTCTTTCAGTATAAAAGCTATCTGTAGTTAGAACTCACTTTGCCTTTTTACTTATTTTTACAACAACAACAACAAAGCTGCAGTCTGCTTTTGGGGGCAATGTGGGGTTACCGAGCTTCCTCCACAGACAACATCTGTCCTAAGTATCCATGTGAATGAAATTTAAAAAAAAACAATGGATTCATGGTGGTGACATATAATATTTAATATCTTGATATAGTTGAGAGTACATTAAGAAATGTAGCATGTTCTGACAGGAACAAGTAATGATGAATGTTGGAGGGGATGTGGGAAAACTGGGACACTGATGCATTGTTGATGGAGTTGTGAAAGAATCCAACCACGCTGGAGAGCAATCTGGAATTATGCCCCAAAAGTTATCAAACTGTGCATACCCTCTGATCCAGCAGTGCTACTACTGGACTTATATTCCAAGGAAATACTAAAGAAGGGAAAGGAACATGTATGTGCCAAAATGTTTGTGGCAGCCCTTTTTGTAGTGGCTAGAAACTGGTAAATGAATGGATGCCCATCAATTGGAGAATGGTTGTGTAAATTATGGTACATGAATGTTATGGAATATTATTGTTCTGTAAGAACTGACCAATAGGATGAATACTTGGAGAGACTTACATCAACTGATGCTGAGTGAAATGAGCAGAACTAGGAGATCATTATACACTTCAACAATGGTACTGTATGAGAATATATTCTGATGGAAGTGGATATCTTCAATAAAGAGAAGAGCTAATCCAATTCCAATTGATCAATAATGGACAGAATCAGCTACACCCAGAGAAGGAACACTGGGAAAAGAGTGTAAACTGTTAGCATTATTTTTGTTTTTCTCCCCAGGTTATTTTTACCTTCCAAATCCAATTCTTCCTTTGCAACAACAACAACAACAAAATTCGGTTCTGCACATATATATTGTACCTAGGATATACTATAACATATTTAATATGTATGGCAATGCCTGCCATTTAGGGGAGGGGGTGGAGGGAAGGAGGGGAAAAATTTGGAACAGAAGAAGCAAAAGGGATAATGTAAAAAATTACCTATACGTATGTACTGTCAAAAATGTTATTATTATAAAATTAATTTTTAAAAAAGAGAGAAAAAAAAGAATGTATCATGTTCATGAAAGTTTTACAATTTTTTCACAATCCATGGCTCGAAAGGGTGGTTAAGCAAGACCAATAATTTCTGTCTGTGTAATAATGTAGTTATTGATACCTAACTAAAAACTCAGGAGAAATGGCCTATGTTGACTTTTGGCTATGTTACTTGGCTAATGCTAGAAGTGGGACAAACTGTGAGTTCAGGTTTAGAATAATAGCAAAAGAAGTGAAGAAAGGCTATCTAAATTATGGGATGGCAGTAGGAAATGGTTTTTGAAGACTATATGGACTATATTCCTTAAATAAATTTATGCAAGTGTCAAATACTTGATTAAGTACTGAACTGATTAAATTTCTAACTTGTGTTATTTGCTTTGGGCTGGGAAAGGAAGGAAAGCATGAGGTATGAAAAGAAAGCAGGCCAAAGTGTTCTGAGAAAAGTGAAACAGCACAACCCATAAACCAGAGGAGAAATATATATGGAAGAATTGCTCCTTATGGGGACTGGTTACACATCATACATAAATATACTTTTATTCATATAATATACATATACACACACAGTATGAAGAAGAATTAAGAATTTTTGATTTACATATTTCAAGTTTCCATCACTTATTCTTAGTGACTAAGGTCCCTGGACTTGCATATTTTGGGAAAGAACCATAAATGGAAAAGTTAAAGGAACTTCAGAGAATACATAGATATAGACTTGAGTTGTCCTAATTTTAAATTATAAACTAAATCTATTTCCAATCTTATATATCAATTCTGAAATATTAATGTAGAAAATCACATCATCCTGAGGTAAAAACAAGTCAAATCAATAAATATTAAGTATCTGCTATATGCCAGTATTAGATTCTGAAGAGTTTTTTTTTTAAAAAAACAAAGCAATTCACTTCCAGCCAAGATGGTGGCGTGGAGGCAGACAGCAGCTGCTTGAGCTCCGTGTTTTCTCTCAGGACTTACTTTATGACAAGTCTCGTAATTAATGCTTGACCGGAAAAGAAACTCACAAATAATCACCAACAGAAGACATCCTTGAAATTCACCAGAGAAGGTCTGTGTTTGCTCAGGGGAGGGTCGAACAGACTGGGAGCAGACTGAGGGCAAGCACTGAGAGCAAGGCAGGCAGCTTACACTGATCAGACCAGAGGGGGGAGGGGTACGATCTCTTCAGTTTCTGTGAAAAGACTTTTACCCCAGTGTGGATGTTGTATCTTGGCAGCAAGCCAGGAGCAGCTGAGAGGGTGTAAGCACCAGAGCTAAAGAATAAAACCCCGGAAAGCTAGTGTCTCTTGGAACCTGGCCACCACCACCCCCATCTGGAATGATTCAGTGCAGCCATCACTGTCCTGTAAGTACCTCACTTCTGTTTCCCGCAGTCTGTAGAGGAAGCTCCTTAACACCATCCAGCCCCATCCTCCCCCCAAAACAGACCAATTGTTTCTCTTGTCAATTTGGTTTCTTTGATTCCTGCTCTGATAAAATGAACAATAAATTTAAAAGGGCTCTAACCATTGACAGCTTCTGTATGGAGAGGGAGCAGACTTCAAATAGTGAGGAGACTAAAAGCAGATTGTCTCCAGAGGAATCCCTTAAGGGGGATATGATCTACTCTTCAATACAAAAGAATCTCATATGGAAATCAAAAAAGCTCTCACAAGAGAGCTAGAAGAGAAATGGGAAAAGGAAAGGGAAGCTTGGCAAGAGAGCCTGGAAAAGTTACACAGAGTGGATAAAGAGATCAAATCATTGAGAAATAAAATTAGTGAATTAGAAAAGGTAAACAACTCCAAGAAAAACAGGATTAGTGAGCTGGAAAAAGAAAACAGCTCTCTAAAAAATAAAATGGATGAAATAGAAAAAAATTCCATAGAAGAAAAAAAACTCACTTAAAAACTCAATTGGACAATTATAAAAAGATATAAAAAAAAGTGAGTGAAGAAAATACATCATTGAAAATTAGACTCGAACAAGTAGAAATGAATGACTTGAGGAGAAACCAAGAAGTACTCAAGCAAAACCAGAAAAATGAAACAATTGAAAAGAATGTCAAGTACCTTATTGGAAAGGTCCAGATCCAGGAGAGACAATCTGAGAATAATCAGACTCCCTGAAAAATGTGAGGAAAAAAAGAGCCTGGACACTATTTTCCAGGAAATTATAAAAGAGAACTTCCCAGACGTTTTGGAAACAGAGGGTAAAATAGACGTTGAAAAAAAATCATCAATCACCTACTGAAAGGGACCCTAAAATAAAAACGCCAAGAAATATAGTGGCCAAGTTCAAGAACCATCAGACGAAGGAAAAAATGTTAGAAGCTGCTAGAAAAAAGCAATTCAGATATGGAGGAGCCACAATAAGGATAAGCCAGGATCTAGCAGCATTGACATTAAAAGAATGAAGGGCCTGGAATATGATATTCCAAAAGGCTAAGGAACTTGGTATGCAGCCAAGAATAACTTACCCAGCAAGAATGAGCATCCTTTTCTAGGGAAGAAGATGGACATTTAATGAAATACATGAATTCCATCTATTCTTGATGAAAAAACCAGACCTACACAAAATATTTGATCTTCTCAAGCGATTTGTAAAAAGATAAAAAGAAATCTTGAGAACTACATTTCTGCCATAAAGATATGTAAAGAACACATGTATAATTTGTCCTAGAAACTAGAGGTGGAAAGGAAATTATATCATAAAAAAGGGTAAAGTGGTGGTACTACATCTCATGAAGAGGCAAAGGTAACCTATTATATCTGAGAGAAAGAAAGGAGGAGATTAACATAGTGTATATCAATAGACATATTCGATTTATGGTGAAACTTCTTCCATTTCATTGAAAAGTGAGAGGGAAAGAGTAAGCTAAGGGGAAGGGAATACAGAAATTGTGAGAAAAAGGTTAAAATAGGAAGAGAAACTTTAAGGTAGGGGAGGGATACTAAAAAGGGAGGGCTGTGAAAAACAAGTAGTATTCACAAGTTTAATACTCGGTAGGGGGGTAAGAGGGAAGGAAAGGAGAAAAGCATAAGCAGGGGTTAACAGGATGGCAAGCAATATAGAATTAGTCATTCTAACCATAAATGTGAATGGGGTAAACTCCCTCATAAAGAGGAAGCAGTTAGCAGACTGCATTAAAAGCCAGAATCCTACAATATGTTGTTTACAGGAACACACCTGAAACAGGGTGATACATTCAAACTAAAAGTAAAAGGGTAGAGCAGAATCTATTATGCTTCAGGCGAAGCCAAAAAAGCAGGGGTAGCCATCCTCATCTCAGATCAAGCAAAAACAAAAATTGATCTAATTAAAAGAGATAAGGAAGGGCATTATATCCTGCTAAAGGATAGCATAGATAATGAAACAACATCAATATTAAACATATACTCACCAAGTGGTGCAGCATCTAAATTCTTAAAAGAGAAATTAAGAGAGCTATAAAAAGAAATAGACAGCAAAACTATAATAGTGGGAGATCTCAACCTTGCACTCTCAGAATTAGATAAATCAAACTAAAAGTAAATAAGAAAGAAGTCAAAGAAGTAAATAGAATACTAGAAAAGTTTGATATGATAGATCTTTGGCGAAAGCTAAATGGAGACAGAAAGGAGTACACTTTCTTCTCAGCAGTTCATGGAACCTATACAAAAATTGATCATATACTAGGACATAAAAACCTCAAAATCAAATGCAGTAAGGCAGAAATAGTAAATGCATCCTTTTCAGACCACCATGCAATTAAAATTACATTTAATAAAAAGCCAGGGCAAAATAGACCAAAAATAATTGGAAACTAAATAATCTTATACTGAAGAATGATTGGGTAAAACAGCAAATCATAGACATAATTTATAATTTCACCCAAGAAAATGACAATAATGAGACATCATACCAAATTGTGTGGGATACAGCCAAAGCAGTAATAAGGGGAAGTTTTATTTCTCTAGAGGCCTACTTGCATAAAATAGAGAAAGAGAAGGTCAACAAATTGGGCTTCCAACTAAAATTGCTAGAAAAGGAACAAATTAAAAACCCCCAGACAAAAACGAAACTTGAATTTATAAAAATAAAAGGTGAGATTAATAAAATTGAAAGTAAAAAAAAAACTATTGAATTAATTAATAAAACTAAGAGTTGGTTCTATGAAAAAAACAACAAAATAGACAAACCCTTAGCAAATCTGATTTAAAAAAGGAAAGAGGAAAAGCAAATTGTTAGTCTTAAAAATGAAAAGGGAGAACTCACCACTAATGAAGAGGAAATTAAAACAATAGTTAGGAGCTAATTTGCTCAACTTGATGCCAATAAATTCGATAACTTAAATGAAATGGAATACCTTCAAAAATATAGCTTGCCCAGATTAACAGAGGAAGAAGTAAATAGTCTAAATTGTCCCATTTCAGGAAAAGAAACAGAACAAGATATTAACCAACTCCCTAAGAAAAAGTCCCCAGGACCAGATGGATTTACATGTGAATTCTACCAAACATTTAAAGAACAACTAACTCCAATATTATATAAACTATTTGAAAAAATAGGGATTGAAGGAGTCCTACCAAATTCTTTTTATGATACAGACAACCAGATAGGCTGAAAACATCGAAAGAAAATTATAAACTAATCTCCCTAATGAATATTGATGCTAAAGTCTTAAATAAAATATTAGCAAAAAGACTACAGAAAATCATCCCCAGGATAATACACTATGACCAAGTGGGAATGCAGGGCTGGTTCAATATTAGGAAAACTATTAGTATAATCGACTATATCATTAACCACATTAACAAAAACTATATGATCATCTCAATAGATGCAGAAAAAGCATTTGATAAAATCCAACATCCATTCCTACTAAAAACACTTGAAAGTATAGGAATAGATGGACTATTCCTTAAAATAATAAGGAGTATATATTTAAAACGGTCAGTAAACAGCATATGTAATGGCAATAAACTGGAACCTTTCCCAGTAAGATCAGGAGTGAAACAAGGTTGCCCACTATCACCATTACTATTCAATAGTGTACTAGAAATGCTAGCCTCACCAATAAGAGCCAAGAAAGAGATTCAAGGAATTAGAGTAAATAATGAAGAACTTAAACTATCACTCTTTGCAGATGATATGATGGTATATTTAGAGAAATCCAAAGACACTGCTAAAAAGCTTTTTAGAAATAATTGAGAACTTTAGCAAAGTTGCAGGACACAAAATTAATCCACATAAATCCTCAGCATTTTTATACATTATCAACACAATCCAACAGCAAGAGATACAAAGAGAAATTCCATTCAAAATAACAGTCGATAGTATAAAATATTTGGGAATATATCTACCAAAGGAAAGTCAGGAATTATATGAGCAAAATTACAAAACACTTGCCACAAAAATAAAGTCAGATTTAAATAATTGGAAAGACATTCAGTGCTCTTGGATAGGCCGAGCGAATATAATTAAGATGACAATACTCCCTAAACTAATCTATTTATTTAGTGCTATACCAATCAGACTCCCAAGAAGCTATTTTAATGACTTAGAAAAATTAACAACAAAATTCATATGGAAGAACAAAAGGTCAAGAATTTCAAGGGAAGTAATGAAGAAAAAAAAATCATGTGAAGGTGGTCTAGCTGTACCTGATCTAGAACTATATTATAAAGTAGCAGTCTCCAAAACCATTTGATATTGGCTAAGAAATAGACTAGTTGATCAGTGGAATAGGTTAGGTTCACAGGGCAAGATAGTGAATAAAAATAGCAATTTAGTGTTTGACAAACCCCAATATCCCAACTTTTGGGATAAGAATTCATTATTTGACAAATACTGCTGGGAAAACTGGAAATTAGTATGGCAGAAACTAGGCATGGACCCACATTTAACACCACACACTAAGATAAGATCAAAATGGGTCCAAGATTTAGGCATAAAGAACAAGATTATAAATAAATTAGAGGAACATAGGATAGTTTACCTCTCAGACTTGTGGAGGAGGAATTTGTGTCCAAAGGAGAACTAGAGATCATTATTGATCACAAAATAGAAAATTTTGATTCCATCAAATTAAAAAGCTTTTGCACTGTGAAGGTCTGTTTTAGCTCCTCTGAAGGGCTCAGAATAAGACCTTGTCAGGATAAGCAAAAGTCCTCGCCCCACGTTGTGGAAGCCAATATTTAATGTTCTGTTGTCTCCAGAAACTGCAGATAGCTCTCTGGGAGGAGATCTGCTGTCTCAACTCAATCTCTTGGCCACCAACTCTGACTTAGAGTAGAGACTTTTTTCCTCCAGATTGCCGCCCTAGGTCTGGCCCAGACAAGACTCTCTCCTTGCTCAATGGTGTCTTCTTTTATCCTCCCAGAGAATGGGTGTGGAATAACTCAGGGGCTCCTGGGAAAAAATACTTCAACCAATGAACTTGTTCCTCCTAAGCATGCAAGCTCCTTCCCAGAAGTTCCCAGAAGTAAAACTCTCAGTAAAGGGCAGAACTAGAGAATTGCTAAGTACTGACTTAACACTTAGTAAGAATCTAATATCTCATTATCTTATTAGCACTTAGTAAGAACCTAATATTGCACAAAGGAAACTAATGTAAACAAGATTAGAAGGGAAGTAACAAGTTGGGAAAACATTTTTACAGTTAAAGGTTCTGATAAAGACCTAATCTCCAAAATATAGAGAGAATTGACTTTATAAGAAATTAAGCCATTCTTCAATTGATAAATGGGCAAAGGATATGAACAGATAATTTTCAGATGATGTAATTGAAACTATTTCCACTCATATGAAAGAGTGTTCCGAATCAATATTGATCATAGAAATGCAAATTAAGAGAACTCTGAGATACCACTACACACCTGTCAGATTGGCTAAGATGACAGGAACAAATAATGATGATTGTTGGAGGGGATGTGGAAAAACTGGGACACTGGTGCATTTTTGGTGGAGTTGGGAAAGAATCTAACCATTCTGGAGAGCAATCTGGAATTATGCCCAAAAAGTTATCAAACTGTGCATACCCTTTGATCCAGCAGTGCTACTAATGGGCTTATATCCCAAGGAAATACTAAAGAAGGGAAAGGGGCCTGTATGTGCTGAAGTGTTTGTGGCAGCCCTTTTTGTGGTGGCTAGAAACTGGAAAATGAATGGATACCCATCAATTGGAGAATGGTTGGGTAAATTATGGTACATGAATGTTATGGAATATTATTGTTCTGTAAGAAATGACCAACAGGATGAATACAGAGAGGCTTGGAGAGACTTACACGAACTGATGCTGAATGAAACGCACAGAACTAGGAGATCATTATACACTTAACATTGATACTGTATGAGGATATATTCTGATGGAAGTGGATATCTTCAACATAGAGAAGAGCTAATCCAATTCCAATTGATCAATGATGGACAGAATCAGCTACACCCAGAAAAAGGAACACTGGGAAATGAGTGTAAACTGTTAGCATTTTTTTGTTTTTCTTCCCAGATTATTTTTACTTTCTGAATACATTTCTTCCTTTGCAACAACAACAACAACAAAATTTGGTTCTGCACATATATATTGTACCTAGGATGTACTATAAGATATTTAATATGTATGGGAATGCCTGGCATCTAGGGGACGGGGTGGAGGGAAGGAGGAAAAAAATTCGGAACAGAATGGAGTACAAGGAATAATGTTATAAAAAAATTACCTATGCATATGTACTATAAAAAAAAAAGTTATAATTATAAAATAAATTAAATAAAAAAATTTTTGAAAACAATGAAAGTAATGGAAAGAGAAAAATAGGATAAGAGCAAAAATGTATTTTATGAATTCATGTATTTAAATAAATCAAAGCAACCAATAAAAAAAAATTCATTTTGATTGAAGGAACACATCAAGCATGATTTTAAATAGCAATCAAGTAAAACAGAGAATGACTATAAAGTACCCACTAAGAGGCATAGTTGCTATAACCATCCTGCTTATACTGGACAGTTTAAAGAATTGGCTAAGTAGTATTATTGAGATTATGGTTTATTAAAAGGGGAATGAAATCATTCATAAACTGTGTCATTGGGTAAATTCCTAGTACTTCACTCAACTTCTTATCATGTTCTTCCTCACTTTGTGCTTTGTATACATGTAGAAAGTGAGGTATAATTTGTTTAATGATTGTCCAGATGTCTCTGAATTTGTAATTCACATTCTCATAAATTGGGAACATTTATATAGGAATTCATGCATGCAGCAAACACATTTATTTCTTTAAAAGGCTTTTTGCATGTTCCCTGCCACCTGGCCTCAATGTAATTTCCTTGCTAATTTCTGTGATTTCCCTGCTTTAACTCTTTTTATACTTAAAGGATATCCTGTGGTACTTCCAAAGCAGAGTACTTTCAAAGCAGAGCATTTGAGATTGTAGACTTGATGGGCCTTCAATTATTCAATGAAAGAAGAACATTTTCAAAAGAAATCTATCAACATGGAAGCCAAACTTGAATCTTTTAAGTATTCTTAAAATGTAACCATCTCTAACAATATTATTGCATAATGATTCTTCCAGGTCTTAGCACAACACTTAACCTATGATAGGTGCTTAAGAAATGTTTACTGACTAATTTTTTATAATTGTTGCACCCTACATATAAATCTTTCTTTTTCTTCATCCCTCATTATTTTTATCTGTTTTATTTGAATAAAAAAACAGTCTAAAATATGTGTGGGACAGGATAGGATTTATAACATATTTAGAGGAAAATAGTATCATAGTTTTAAGAATCTTATTGATTCTAATAAAGAAAAGCGAGCATAAGATTTATGTAAGTAGGAACTTTCTAACAATTACAGATTGCCTGGAGGTCAGGTTTGCTCTTTCCCATCCATTCAATTCTCTGTTCCCAGATATGTAAACTAATTCAGCTCCACCTATGGTATCTTATTTTCTGTGAGTTGTTCTCCAAAACCCTGCTTCTTGTGGCTCTGTTCTCAGCTCTTCAGCAGCTCAACATTTGTTGGCTCCCATCCTTTGCTGGTGACTACAATTCTACCATTAACCAAAGAATGTCCCTCTCTTACCCAGATGATCAATGTTCTTGCCACTGGACTGTATGGAATGACCACTGGAGCTACTTTCCATCTTACACAATTGTGTTAAATATACTTCAAGCTCAATCATACCTTCTTTGGGATTTCTGGGCCAATGAATTTCCCACTCACATTAGCATTCTTCTTAGAGTTAAGATCAAGTAATACCCTTATTTTCTTCCCAATTTTCCCTCTTTTCCTTATTCTTCCTCTGGAGCATTTGGAATGGAAAATTCAAATTATCTCCCAGTACTTCATGAAAGAACATTAAAATGGGGAGCTAACTACTCCTGTTGAAGGCACCTTTTCAAGGAATGATATTTCTAGTCCTGGCTACACTAGAGTTGAAAAATACTGCTGCATTTTATACATCATGTGAAAATCACAGTTGTCCTTTTTTAACACCCTGAGAACTTTTTACTTCAAGCATTTCTGGAAATAAGCTCAGATGTATAACCTATGCATGATAGCACAGCTTCAATATGATATAATATTTCCTGATCCCCTTCCCAAAAGCAAGGTTTACTTTTAAGTTAATTAAGAAAAAAGGAGGATTTGGGGAGAGACATCATACTGGAAAAGCAAAAATGAAAGAGTTCTCAGGGTGTTAAATTCTCCTGATTTCTCCCTTTGTGCCCCTAAATAAAAAGGAATCATGATCAATATGGAGATCTTGGAAAACCATGAGCACAAACTTAAAATTCTTACAATTATCAGCCTAAATACTCATATCTAACTCCCTTATCATTGAAAGAAACTTTTTGGCTTTTAGACCAAAAACTTTTATATTCTCTGGAAAACTGGAGGCTTGGTGATTGCTTTAATTTCTCAAGCAATGAATCCTTCATTAGAAAATGATGATGAGGTAGAAAGGGATGGGAGCAAAGCTTAAGTGGAATTCTATTCTTTATTGCCCATCTCTCACAAGAAATTCTAAGGTTTAAGTTTTGAAAAGAACTGTGGTTTCTAATAGTATTTTAGAGGGTAAGATTAGGAGTTCTAGAATAAATACTATTCTTTTTTTCCTTGCTAAGAGAAATATAAATATGCTGTTGTAATTATTATGAAAAGAGTAACTCCTTCATGTCTGAGTTTGTCTACCAAAAATAATAAATAAAAATACATCATTATCAGGGCAAAGAATGCTGATGGTTTCAAGGAACAATTCTGAGACAATTAAGGGGCAGTGGACGATTTTTTTTTTAGCTTGGTTTTCAATTTATAGTATCAGCTATATTACCGGGAGAGAATTTATCAAGTCTTATCAGTCAGATCCATCCCTTCTTGATGGGTGTGTTAGCCCCTCCCCCTGTGCGGGGTTTATAGCTCCTCACTGATGCATTGTGAAAGAAAGTCGAAGTCCTCCCTTCCCTCCTCCCTCCCCCCCCCCCCCCCGGTTTTATTCATGCTCTCTTTCTGAGGCTCTTGTATCCCTGACAAACCAGGAGAGCCAAGCAAATGGCTCATCTTCCCCCAGCATGTCTGACCTGCCTTTCTTCTGAAGAGACTGGAGGAGAGACAGTACAAACGCTAGCCGGTGAGCTGCCTTTACTGCAGGCTTTTCTTTGCAGGCTGTTCCTCTCCTTTAAAACCCTGCATCCCTCCCCTCCGTGGCGGCAGCAGCAGTATCAGCAGCAGCAGCAGCAGCAGCAGCAGCAGCAGCAGCAGGCTGGCTGCTTCCATCCAACCCCATTTGGTATGCATGAGCACCACTGCTCCGAGCCAGGAGGTTGCTTCCTTAAAGAGAATTGGGGTCTAAGGCAGAACCCCTTCACTAGTCTTCCAAGTTCCGGAAATCCTCTGCCATGACCGGACTGCAGGTGTACCGAAATGACCCTGGCATATCAGAACTGTAGGGCACCTGGGGTTTTCTAGGCATTTGCAGGCGGACAGCTCCTTTTTTTTTCCTGGTGGAATTGGGAGTCATGAATCAAACTGATGCTCATCGCCCACTAAACTGGACCATTAGGAAGCTGTGCCATGCCGCTTTTCTCCCTTCTGTCAGGCTTCTCAAGGTATTGTAATGTGCTGACTTGACCTGGTCTTTTCCTCCTTTTAGAGTTGTTTCACTCTGGGCCATCTTGGTTCTTGGAAATATTCAACTTTCTTCAGGCACAGTCACACCTTTACGAGAACATGAATGTATGCCAATCTGCTTTTACAACTCCTTGCTTTGGAGGGATCCCTCAGTACTACCTTTGGAGTTTTGAGGGACCCTTGATAATGGCAATGTGGTCACTGAGAGTAGACTGGCTTGGTTCTTTCTTTCTGCCTCCCTCCCCCAAGCTCTTTATTATAAAATGGAATTTAGAAGAACTTCTTTAGGAAGGGGAAAGAATTGATGTGGGAGTGAAATTTTTTTCTATGTTGTAAAAGGTTTAAGGGTCTGTCCCAGTTATTTTCCCCCTTTCTTTAATCCCAGTCCCTTTTAAATTGGACCTAGATGAGAGAACAAAGGAATATACAGATCTCTTTAATACTGTTGATAGTTCTTGATAAATCTCATTTAGGGCTAAGAAAAAGCAACTCTTATTAGATATTGATGCTGCTGGTATCCTGATTTTGAGCTGTGTTAACAATTTTCATCTCCAAAGTCAAAATAAGTTACTTCCTGAAATAACAAAGTAGAGTGAAAGTACCATAAAACAGATATGGTGAATGGTCCATGAACATGATTGGGTCTCCTTATTTGCATTACATAAAAGAATATTGCAGTATCTGAACTAGTGCTGCTATACAACATTCCAAAATTTAGCTCTTTTTGAGAATTCACAGCATCTTACAGAAAATCTCCCACTATTTCAAAATAGCTTATTTCAAATCATCTTGATTCAAATGGGGGAGGAGAGAATTAAAATGAGAGATGTGTAAAATTAAAATACCCCACAAGAATAAGATTAACTGTTTGTGGTTGTTTTACTATTTCTTATAAATTGTAAAACTAAATATATCACAGTTCAGTATCGATTAATTCATGTTACATTTGTATTATTTAGGTGTAACATTTTAATTTATTTAGCCCTGGCCATATAATCATAGTTGTAACATGAATATTCATGCTTTGTAAAATTAATCCAAAATCAATTTTCTTCCCAAAATATTTTTCCCGAGTATATAATCAGATTGAGTAAAATTTAATCTTGGCTATTGGTAGCAATATGAAATAATATTCATTCTTCAATCCATTATCTTGATATCTCACATTCTTATAGAGCAGTAACAGAGCCCTGGAATTGCATGCCATTTTTCTCAAGACCAGCATGCAACTGTCATGGAAGGTGCTCCCTGCCAAAAGCTTTATTTGGCAGGATGAGAGGATCCTTGGAGACAACTGCTTTTACTGCCCAGGAGTGTGTATGGTAGGGAATGACAATGAGGCTAGGAATAAGGGAGAAGGTAGAGAGTGTCGTTTCTCACCAGAGTAATGAGCATGTATTGTAACCCAAGACAAGTTAAAGGATTCTGATTTGGGAAAAAAAAAATTAGAAAATGAAGTTAATAGCAAACATACTTGCAATTGGCTAGATTCATGCTATTAATGTCCTTTTCACTAGAAAAGGGTCTTTGTATAGGGCCATTTTTAAGCTTTACCAATAATAAACTTAATGATAATGTTTTTGAAGGCTAAGCTCTCTGTACATTTGCATTTATTTTTATCTACTTTTTAAAATCTTTATCTACATTTACTAGTTAAATATAGAGATTGAGTATTTGTGATTTCTGTTTTGTGATTCCAAAACCAACAAAGATCATTTTGGTGCAACTCAACTTACTTGAATCAGATGCATTGTTTCAAAATGATTTAATAGTATGAAGATTGAGATTCAAGTCTTGCTGTTGACACTTTTACTGGCTAGGTGAATATCAATATACCCTTCACCTTTTCTATATCTCATTTTCTGCATATATAAAAGGAACATGATAATACAGATACAACATCCCATAGTTTTGTTTTTATAAAAAAAGTATATTAAAATGTAGAGAACTGAGAGATATGTGGTTAACAACGTTTGGGTAGTCAAGTAGATCTGTGACATCATTACTTTTGGATATTCCTTCCAATTATACAGATTGTGTCTCACCTTTGGAGACTTGTGTCCATGTCTTCCCAAAAAGTTCACTACCAAAATTCAATTAACAGCATGAATGTTTACTATATAGTGACATACTTGGACTATCTTTCACTTTCCCTTTGTGTCTAATGTATCTTTTTTTTTTAATCATTTTTCTGATATTATCTATTATTATAATCCTATTGTAGTTCAATTTTTGTTGTGGCTACAGCCCTTCATATTATAGGCAGAAAGCATGTTTTTGATCTAATGGGCTCTACTTTCTTAAATAATCTTATTAATGCTTGCTAAACAAGATTAGTCAGAGGTCAGTGTTATAGGATTCATGTGCTTATAAGATTTCAAAACCTATTTCTTTTTTATACTTTGTTTAAAATAACCAAAATTAAGTTGTATTGAAGTGCCCAGGCAAGAGAAAAACAGGGCAGCCAAAATAATGAAGTTTTAAGAGCCTTTATTACTGGCCAGTACTGATGTCCCAACACCAAGACTGGAAGAGTCAGTAATGAGTGGCCTCATGGCCATATATTTATAGATAGAAGAGAGAGACATCAAAATGTTTCTTGATACATTTGTCATAATAAAGGAATTTCTATTCTAAATAGGAGGCAAAAAGTTATCACTCTAAGGGGGTCATTCCCAGACAGCAATAAGCAGTATTTCTTTAAGCTTCTCAGGTTGTCAAGGTCTCAGGTTTTTCAGGACAGCATATCTGGGGGTGTAAGAATACCATCTGCATTAGGGAGTGAAGAATTAGTAATAAACTTCTAACTACAAAGCTTCAAGATTGTGTTTCTCATGGTCCCATTTGAGGTGCTTTTCTACTTCAGTATAGCATGTCAGTTAAATTTTAAACTATTTATTTCAGTATAGAAAGAAGCACTGAAATAACAAAATGAGAATGATGTGTAACATTATAAATGACAAACTTTTTGCCATTTGCCAATAAGTCAAAAATAGAATTCATATACTAGTTTTTAAAAATAGTCAGGCATTTATTAAGTATTTTATATATGCTAGCTATAGGAGATGCAATGGAATTATTCCTTTTTATTCTAATCTAGATATAGATACATACATACATACATACTTTTATGTATATGAGTGTATATGTATATTATTTAACTTTATAAAATATGTTATATATAAAAATATATAATTTGAGAATATGAAAATATACATATATAAAATATATCTATATATTTATATGCATATATATGCATATGCTTTAATATATACATACATGCAGATAAACATAAAGACATTAAATGCAACATAGTTTGAGAAGGGTATTAGAATTTGAGGGGATAAGGAAAGGTTTCATGAAAACTAATAATGACATATTAAAATAGTGTTTTGCCTAGTAAATTACATTTATCATCTCATTTTATCTTCTTAACAATGCTGTGAAATAGGGACTGATGTTATTCCTATTTTGTTCATAAGGAAAATGAGAATTAAAGAAGTAAAATTTTACTTATTCAGGATCAAATAATTAATAATGCTTGAGGTAGGATTCTAATACAGAACTTTCACTTTCCAGGCAAAATGCTCTATTCATTATGCCATGCTGCTTCTCAAAATAAATTACATTAATATTTCATTTCCTTTGACCACTTCCAATCTTTCTCTCTTCTCTTCCTCTGAGATTTTGTCAAAATTTACATGGTGTGGAGTGGGGGAAAAGAGGAGAATGATGACATAGTAGACTATGTGATATGATACATAGTGCAGAGCAAGCCTTGATGATCATCTGATGACATGTACAGAACAAGTCTTGAAACCAGGACTTTTGAATTCAAGTCCTACTCTTGGTAGACATTGACTGTGTGCCTTTGGAAAAGACACTTGACCTTTTATTTTTCTAGGCAACTCTCTAACATTATAAGTTGCATAGGTATTCATCTAACCTGTTAAAGGAATTTTGCTCAATAAAATTGCAGTATGTTTTTTTGAACTATTGCAGCTTTAAGATGTTATTCATTGCTGAATGAGCAAAAGAAAGAATAGAATAAAAATCTTCACTAAAATCTTATTGAAATGTGTCATCATGATGTAGTAGTGATCCTTGTCCCCTTCGATGTTGCCAGTGGAGCATAAAAAGGTCTGGCATCTCATACTAAGTTGGAAATGCTTTGAAAAGGGTCCCAGCAACAGGCTGTCATCTGAGGATCAGTCTAGCAAAGTTTGGAGTGGCTCAGCCGCACAGTCAAACATTTGCTAAGAACTGCCAGAGCTTTCCTTTCTCTGTACTCCTAGAGAACCTTAGGTTCACATTCACCATGATGAAGAATCAAAAAAGGACATTGGAGCTGCTCAATCCCTATTCTGTCCATTGGATCTATTAACTATTTGGACATCTAAAACTTTATGGAAAATGGCTAAATGAACTTGAACGATTCCATGATTCAACAGGTAATATTAGTTTATTTTCCTTGGACTGCTTTTTATTTTTCAAGTATCTGGTTTGGCAATGGTACAAAACAGGATATGATCACTCACAGATATAAAAAGGTTATGCTTCATCCAACTTTATTTCTGATGTTTTTCTTTCAGACATGCCTGTTTTTTTTTTTCTGACTTTAACAATACTCTCATGTTAAAAAATAGTTTTATAATTGTATGATAGACAAAAGTGGTGCAATTGAAAAGTGGGAAGAACTTAATTTGAAGAACATTTTAAGCCTATTTACTTTAGGGCTATACTAGAATTTCTTGATTTTGTATTTTGTACTTTGGAGATATGGCACATGCTCCTGGCAAAAGGTTAAAGCTGTTTTGTAATGAACGATTTTTAAGATAGAACTCTGCTGATTTGTTTCTGCTGATTTTCTCTTTGCCTTTTACATCTGTCTTATGAGTTGCAAAGTTTATTTTTTGCTATTTATGCCAAACAATAGTATTTATTTTAATAAGAGACTATTCTTAGTATTTATCACATTAATGTCATTCACCTATTATTCTAGAGTTGTTAATATGCAAGATTATTGTTATTGTTTTACAACCACGGACATTTAATATAGCTGTTATTAAGAAAGAAAAAGTCCTTGCCCCCACAGAACTTATATTCCCTTGGGAATGACAACATGTACATGAATATGTATATATATATAAAATAAGTATTTAAAATCAATACACCCTCTTTTTTGGCAGGAATTAGTCAACAAGTAATTATTCAGCATCATATATGTCAGTTACTGTGCTAAGTGTTGGAGACATAAAGACAAGCAAAAGGTAATTTCTACTCTCAAGAAGCTTATAGTCTAATGGGGAAACATGAAAACTAAGTTTCATGAAGAATAAATTAAAAGTGATCAATAGAGAGAGAGATTAACACTGAGGTGTGTCAGGAAGGGGTTTTGTAGTGGATATGATTTTAACTAGGACTTGAAGAAAATCAGAGAATCCAAGAACAGATATGAGGAGGGATAACATTTTGAACATGGGGAAAAGTTAATTAAAATTCCCATAGTCAGGAAATAGAAAGGAACATGAAAGATACCAGTGCAAAGAATTTCAAAGTATATGGAAGGAAGAAGAAAGAGGAATATGGTGTAAGAAGTTTGGAAATACAGGAAAGGGCCAAGTTGTGAAAGATGTTGAATGCGAAATAGAAGTTTTCCAACCTAGCTGTCATAGGGATTTTATTGGTTTGAGGGGGGAAAGTAGGAGGAGTAATGTAGTTAATCCATCTTTCTGGAAGATTAATTTGACAGCTGAGCAAAGGATGGACTTGATGGGGGTGAATTTTGAGGAAGGGAAACCAACTGGAAGAACAGGATAGTTATGAAGTAATAAGAACCTGGACCTCAGTAATGACAGTGACAAAGAAAAGAAGGGACATATACCAGTAATGTAATGAAGGCCAAATTGAAAGGACTTGTACCACCCTGAATGAAGGCAGGGATTGAGGATGATATATAAGCTGTAAGCTTTGGTGAATGGGAGATAGAGGTGCTTGTGATGGCAGTAGAAAAATTTAAAAAATGATAGGGTTTATGAAAAAAGATAAGGCACTAGCAGTTGAGAGGATCAGAAATACCTCATTTAAGGGGTGGCATTTGGACTTAGCTTTGAAGAAAGCTAAATGGGGCAGCAAGATGACACAGTGGATAGGGAACTGGCTCTGAAAACAGGAGGTCTTGAGTTCAAATTCAGGTCAATAGGCGCTTAATACTTCCTAACTCTACAATCCTGGACAAGTAACAGCCCCAGTTGCCTTAAAAATAAATAAATAAAAAGTCTAGAGAATCTAAAAAGTGAAAGCAAGGAAGAAATGCTTTCCAACCATGGCATAGAAAGGCATAGAGATGGGAGATACAATGAGGGATATACAAAATCTTGCACAAAGAATAGTTTGGGCAGATCATAAGATACATGAAATGGAGTGTATATAGTAAGGCAAATTGAACAAGTTCTAGTATAAGGTCTGTTGGTGATTTAACCCCATAAGTTCTCTTAAGTAGGTTTTAGCTCAACTTCTTCACTTGCAAAGCATTGTAATAGTATAATACAACAGAAAGATTATTTCTGCCTCTGGAAGTCAGAAGATTTGGTTTCAGATTTTACTCAGACATTAAATATGTGACTAGTTTGGGCAGGTTTATTCTCCTTCTTGGGACTCAGTTAAAGCTTAATTAAAAAAAATAAACCAGCAAATTATTTTAATTGCAAATTTCCTATGACATTATCTATTTTCTGTTGTGAGAGAGACAAATGACAAGGAAATTATCTGAATATAGGGTTTTCAAATAAAAAGAAAGTAATGTAGAAAGTAATGTTTGCAGCATATCACAGTAAAATAATTTACTGCAGTATTAGCAACTTCTACATTAAGAGTATAAAATGGTTATATGTTTTCTTCTAGTAATTTAGAATGGTATGATATAATATTAACTAGATTTCAGAAGACTTGATTTGTAGGTTCAGCAATATTGTGGCACTTTAACTTATTTGAGCTTCAGTTTCCTCTTCTGTAAAATGAAAAATTTAATGTTTATTTTGTGGATAAAATAAGATGAAACATGGGAAAGCTTATTTGAAATTATAAAATGTAATTTTATATGTAATACATACATATGTAATAAATAATTGCTTTTATTATCATAATTATTATCTTGTTATGTGATGATATATGCACATGATATATGATCCTGAAGAACCATCTGAATCATGAAAGTTTGAATTGTGTTCAGAATATATTGCATTACATATATTTCTATTATATTCCAATTATTTGAAAACTGCTTATCTGTTTGGGAGCAAGAGTCACTTTAAGCTCTAAAAATGATTCTAGAATCCTTTAGCTAATAACCTTATTGGATTATTAGTTTACAGTTTCATGAAGATACTTATTAAAAATCTTGGTTCTTTGATGGCATGATAATATAGTTTGCCCCAGACCAATATCACTAATCACCTTAAAGTCAAACTATATTGTGATTTTTTGTTTTTTACACAGACTTAAAAGTTTTTCACATCATTTTAACTTCCTATTGTATCCGTCCCAAAGAGTTTTTAATAAAAAAAGGAGAAAAAAATCAACAAAACCACATCCACCAGAAAATTATATATATATATATGTATATCATTCTATAAGCCTATACCCATTTTCCCAACCTTATTTCCCCCAAAATACAACAAAGGAATTGAAGAAATTCTATTTTCATATCTTTTCTTTGCAACCAAGCTTATTTTTTATAATCATGCAACATTGATTTCTTTATTATTTTGTGGTGGATTGTGTATGTTACTAATTTATATGTTGCTTTTCTGGTTTTGCTTACTTGAATTTGCATCAATTCATCTTTCTTTCCACGTTTCTCTGTATATCACCATGTTCAACATTTCTTACAGCAGTTATATTTGATTACGTTCATTTTATTTAGTCATTCCTAAACTGATAGAGATATACTTTGTTTTCAAGTATTTGCTATCCAAATGTGTTTATAAGTAAATTTTGTGTATCAGCAATCCCACTTTTTTGGCTCATAACTTTTATGGTATATATCTTTAACAGTAGAATCGTGTGTGTGTGTGTGTGTGTGTGTGTGTGTGTGTGTGTGTATCATGATAAATAACATAGAGTAGGAAGAAGAAGATCAGGGAGAGATACCCTAAAGAATAATAAAATGAAAACTCAGCCAACACTAACTTCACAACTTCAAAGATCCATTGGCAAAAATATATTAGGAAAACAACATAGTAACAAATGTAAAAAGGGAGGGTAAGAAGGGTAACAAGTGAGGTGAACTTGAGATCCTAATGAAGCCAGGTAAATTTGTCTTCATTGTATCACTTAGGTTTGACCAACATTAAAGAGATACATAAATGCTAGTCATTAAATATTATCTGTTTTCAACCTGGAAAGTTGTAAGGGGGAGGACTGATAAACGGAGTATTTCAAATATATAACTCAATTCAGGATTCTACACTCTCAATTGTCTGACAGCTAGCTATTTGAGAAAGTGATATAAATAGCTTTATTGAAATTATGTGTCAACTTGAGTATCTCAGTAGCTTTTGTTTTGATAATTGCAGTTGTGTTGGAATGAATGAAAGAAAGCTTGTGGCTCTGTAGTGTCCTGCTTTCTAGAGCCCCCATGGTGGGGTGGTTAAAATATACCGTCTTAGTAGAGGAGTGATGAGGTGAGACTCCTGAGGATGGCTAAAATATGAAGTCTCTTTATTCCAAATTCTCTCCCCTTTATATACCCTAATACCCTTATATAACCAAAGCAATACTTCGTGGGACCATATAAAGAACTTGTTTTTTTATGTAGATTGACACCTGGTATCACTCTTTGCCACCTAGTATAACTCTACTTCAATTACAACACAGGTTGTCACTGCCTCCTGACTTCTCAGGACAGCTAAGAGTCCTTAGGGAATATGGGGAGCCAAACCAGACATTATTATCAGGTTCCCCTCTGGGCTGAAGGGAATTAAACCTCACCCAGAGTTCCCCCACTATCTGTGGCCCTCTACATGGCAGGGCAGGGAGTAAAGGGGAAGGAGAAAATCTGAAACACAAGGCTCTGCAAGGGTCAATGTTGTCAAATTATCTGTGCATATGTTTTGAAAATAAAAAGCTTTAAAAAAAAAGAAAAAGAAAAGAAAGAAAGCTTGTGGCTCTTTGGGGATTAAATCTTTAAGTTTTGGTTTTACTAGATTCTCAGAATACATCCTTCAGAAGAAAATATCTCTTATGGTTAAAGGGTTTAGTTTTCTTTGCTACATTCTCAAATTAATTTACCCTTTCCCCATCTGTTGGCATCGACTCACAATTCTTCAGATAGTTATTAAACTAGTTAATTCCATCTTTTTTCTCCATTATACATTTTTTTTAATGGAAAAGATGTCTAAATACAACAGAAACCCTTGGGTTTTGTTTTATTTTATTTTCAAATAGAGAAATATTCTACTAACTATTTACTCCTATTTTGGTTGATTGACAAGAATAATTTTTGGTTTAGTATCATTAAGCCATGCATATGTGAGTTATTGTTATGAAGTGAATAATATTCACACATGCATTGTGATAGATTTTATTCTGGAGAGCTAAAATGCAAATTCTTTTATCTGCTCATTTTCCTTTTTTTCTCTTCATTTATATAAATTGCCAACCATATGTTAAACAGATTGTTATTTTTTTTTTCTTTCTTTCCTTCTTTAAATTTTAATTTTTATTCTAAATCTAAACACAAAAAAAACCATTTTAATACACCTAACAGAATACACAAAAAAGGATTGCCTAATAGAACCATGAATCTCCATTTCATGCTGCTTGCTTTTTTTTTTTTTAAGGTTTGAAAAAATTCCACGTTTCTTTCAAAGCTTTCCAGCTTGACTCTTCTTCTTTCCTTCAGAACATTTTTGATGGCTCTCTTTTTTTTCTTGTATCATTAACCATTCCCTTCCTACCCCTTTCATTCCCCAATTAAAAACAAAGTGGGTGGAAAGAAGGAAAGGAAACAAGATTACTAAGTACTTATTATATGTCAAGAACTGTGCTTACCACTTTGCAAATATTATGTCATTTGGTCCTCACAATAACTAATAGGTAGATGCTTTTATTATCTTCATTTGTCAGTTATGGAAACTGAGATGAAATCATTGCCCAGAGTGATGATGACACTTGTGGTTTACAAAATCTTGTAGAAACTTGGGATGTGATTTGTCCATGCCAAGAGACTTAAACTGATTTAGAAATTAGGTATGTTCACAATTTTTTTGTCTACCTTGAGATTCAATTCTATTCTAGCCATTTTAGTTTCATTTTTCTAACCTGAAAAACACTCTTTGAGAATATATGTAAAGTAAGAGATAAATAATTCTGATTTCTGTCTATAATCTGTAACCATTACATTATAAATTGAAAAAACAAGACTTTTCCCCCTCTTTTGCTCTGAATATAATTAAAAGCCTTCTTGGAAATTTACAAAGAACTTTAAATTTACATAATTATGGTCTTTAAAACATTGCACTTTTTTCATCTTCCTTGAGCCTCAAAGTGATTTTTTAAATTAAGATTTTCAAAATGCTTTCAAACTTTTAAAAAAATTCACCATTTTTTTGAAACTCTGGAATTTTTTACCCCAAAACTTTCAACTTTCTCTGGACTTCAGCCTTCCCAATAGTTTTTTTGCCATTCTATTCCATTCTTTTATACTCATTCTTGCTTACATTAGTTCTCTTTTTGTCTTTTATATGTAGCCCTTTAGCATACTTGTTCATCTTGGGTATTTTGAGGTGCTTTTGTCTTTTATGCCTCCTCTTTTTCTTCTTTTGCATCTATCCCTTTTCTCTAGTTACATGGCTACCATTTTAATTTAAACTATAAACTCCTCTTGGGCAATTATATTAGGTTCCTAATTGGAATCATAAATACATGGAATACATGGACTTGGAATCAGGAATATTTGAATTTAAACTCTGCTTTACATATTTACTAGTTTTATGACTCCAGACAAGTCAGTTAACCTCTGAGCTTCATTTTCTTCATCTGTAATACACCACAAGGTTGTTGTAAGAAACAAATGAGATAATATATATAAAGTGCTTTATAAACCTTAAAGAGTTATCAGAACTCTAATTAATAATTTAATATCTCCACTTCAAGTTTCTCCACTCTCCAATGCTTTCTCCACACAGATACCAAATTTATTTTCTGACATATCAATTAGAAATTTGTTAATTGCAGTGACTCCCTATTATCTCTAGAAGCAAATATAAAATCAAATATTTGGTGCTTAAGGCCTTTCCCAACCTATTCTACTTTTCTGATTGCTTTTCTTATGCTACTGGCTGCTAATGCTTCCTCTGTCAATTATTCTATGGATATTGTGTACATTGTGTGTGTGTAAGAGAAAGAGAGAGAGAGAGAGAGAGAGAGAGAGAGAGAGAGAGAGAGAGAGAGAGAGAGAGAGAGAGAGAGAGAGAGAAAGAGACAGAGAGAAAGATTTATCTCCCTTATAGTTTTTAGGGTAGAGCTTGTTTTAGCTTTCTTTTTTTATATCCTCAAAGCATAATTTATGGCATATTCTAGGTGATTAATAAAAACATGATTGAATGACTTCTTTCCAGGTGATTTTTCTCCCCTGTATTATTTGATATTTCTTCCACTATTGTTAGGAAAATCTGTATATTGTGTTTTAAGTAAATTCCATGAAAGTAGGGATTGTTTTGCTTAGTTTTTTTATCCCTGGTATTTATTACAGTGGCTAAAACTTAATAAAATTAATAAAACTTTATTGAATTGAATAAAAATGATATGCAAATATCAAATGTCATTGACTCAAGGTGATAATATCACTATGAAACATTTAAAATCTCCTCTTTCATTATTCTAAAAAAAATTAAGGTAGAACTCTTTTCCCTGAAGATTTTTTCAAGCTTCTAAGAAAAACTTGCTAGAAGGGCAGCTGATAGATAGTGATAAAATGGTAGAAAAGATCTTTCAATAGGTAAATGTTTTGAGAACAGTAACTAAAAAGATTATCTCTGATAATCTAATCTTACCTAAGATAAGATTGCTTTCTCACTCACTGGAATCCACCCAATATATAAATTCTCTTCTTTTAAAAAGGAAGCACCTGCTCAGCCAGCTTTCATTTAAATGTTCAATGTAGATCTATGATCAATTAGACAATAATCTATGATCACTTAAACAATAATCAGTTAGACACAACACTCAGTCTTCAAGAAGACCACAATCTAAAGCAGATCACAATCTCCTGGGAGAGTTGTTTAAATCTGTGGAAGGATTGATTCTTTTAATAGAAAGATCAAGGAGGAATGAGATGAAATACTATGCAAGACTCAATATTTTTCTTGATCTTGATTTCTATAAATGTTATCTATAAATAAATGTTGCTGTAAATGAAATCTTTGTGGAACAATGTGTCAATCATGTCAGAGAACTAAAGTAGGGATTGGAGTGGGGATTGTGAGGCCTCAATTTGCACATCAGTTTACATATCTCTTTTGCTATTGAAATTCTCACAATTATATAAAAATGTTTGCAGCAGACTTGAGCCTAAATTTCAGATTATAATATTAATATTAATATTTTAGATCACTAATAAGATTTAAATAATATCTGGGACTATTAGTTCATTTGGTTGGTTAAGGAATCTTGAATTTGAGATAATTTTCCATGAGACATTTCAAGTAATTAATTTAGCAAATTATTTTTTACTTGGAAAAAGTAAGGTATAATCAATTGGTTTGAGTAGTGATTTTATAGTGCCAGATATCTGCTTCCAAAATATTTACTCAAACAGAAAATGAGGAATAAAAATTGTACCTTATTCTTTGATTATATTAGAGAACTGATGTTTCCTAATTTAGTGGAAGCTCCTTGACAGATTTATTTTCACTAATTTAGTGGATTTATTTATATAATGAAATGTAGAAAACACTATTTAGCAACAACCTACGAAGTGTCCCAACACTATTTCCCTGTCCTTTGAAAGAGGAACACTTGCTTTTAGCAAATGTCTAGTTATATGGGCAGACAAGTATGATGAGACCTTTCTTTTTTGCTAGCTCAGTTTTTTTGTTTTTTGATAAAAAGATATTTCTAAAAGCACCTCTAATTCTGGGTGGGGAGATGGTATCTCTGGCTTCACTTCAGCTCCCCCTTCTGACTGCAAATAGAGTCATTATCTCACATCCAATAGGTAATTAGCCTTAAGTGCTCAGTTGTCTGATTCAAGGATACCTTTTGGAGTTTCAGCCCTCTACAACACCTGGCATTCCTAATCAGCCTCACTTCCCTCAATCTTCTTATACTTGGGGACTCCACAGTCCAGAAGGTGAAAGTTTCTGTAGTTCCTATTGAGGCTCCAGCCACATTCAGCTAGTCCCAGGGCATTCCACTTAGTGTTTCTAAGGAGATAACCCAGAGATGTTTGCACTTCACATGAGTTAACCTCAGCTTGGGTTCTTTCTTTGGATCTTCTCCAATCTTTCTTTAGATCTTCTCAGGTTATATCAGGAAGACTCCTATTCTACGCCAAATCTTCTTAATTTTTCATGAATCTATGTTCACCCTGAGGCATAAATTTATTCTATATGAAGTGGAAATCTATAGAGCTTGAAATTTAACAATCTATTCTGCCACTTTCTCAGAATTCTCCCATCTGTGATTTATTGAGATTACTTTTCTGATTGCCAAAGGGAGACGTGCCTCAATATTTTTCTTTGATCCTATCTGATCTAAGTTTTCTTGGTGCTTGCCTTTTAAAATTACATCTTCCTCTCATGCATACATACATACATACACACATATATATATATTATATGATATATAAGCCACAATTCATTGTTTTTTGCCTAGATTTTTATAATTATATTCTATAGTTTTTCCTAATTGTTTTTCATGTAGCTGTCAAAATAATTTTCCTAAATTACATGTATGTAATTTGTTGATGAAAGCTCTTTAGGGATTCTCTTTTGCTTTTAGGACAAAACAGAAACTCTTGTTTGTCCTTTAAAGTTTTTCACTTTCATTCCAGTCAACTTTTATACACTTATTTCCCATTATTCCTCATTCAGAGGATTTTTTCCAGACAAACTGCTCTATATTCTCAATCCTCTTATCCTCATAGAGGATATATACATGTCTGTAATGTATTTTCTACTCACTTCCACTCCTAATAATCTTTAATTCATTGTTCATCTCCTCAGTAATCTCTTCCTTGATTAATAGTTTTTTTTCCTCCCCTCTCAAATTCTTGTGTCTTTATGTATATCTTAACTTGGTTTATCCCTACAATAAAATATATGCTCCTTGATGGCAAGAATGTTAGGTATTGTTTTTTGTTTTGTTTGTGTCACTAATTGCTTGCATAGTAGCTTGGACATAGTATGAATAAATGACATCATTTATTATGCTTTTAATATGTGCAAAGCATTAGAGATACAAAAATGAAAAGACATCCTCTGCTCTCAAAGGGCTCACATTTTAATGGGAATAGACAACATATGTGGGAGGTTTCAGATGCAAATTTAAGGGAAAGATTTCCTGGTCTATCTGTAAAGCAGCTAATGATGCTTCTTTAATGACATTTTAATTTAAAATATCTTATCAAATTCTAATATTTAACTATTTGGTAGTGCTCAAGACCAAGAGTTTTCTTTTCTGGACCTTTACTATAAAGCTTTGTTTCTAGGCAACACTTCTATAAAAGGTTTTTCAATAAATTTTGGCTACATGCATTGGGCTAGAAACAGGATTTGTGTTCCAGGAGGGTCCTGGGGTTCTACTATTCCTATTGTTTTTGAAGTGCCACTTGGACAGAAGAGAGAATTGATTATAGTGAAGAAAGTGGATCCTTACTCTATGGTAATTTATCCATAACTGATAGCTGTGTAAACTGGGCATAGGATCAGTAGTGTTGGAAGCAAGATGCAAGACCCAACTAATTTCAAGCATCCCTACATTCATGTCTTAGGGAAGATATCATTATTGGGGTTCAAGCAGATAATCTTTAGTGTTTTCCTTAAAAGAATTAAGGACTCCGGCTCTCTCCAAATAAAGTAAAGGTATTTATTAAGATTGAGAATACTGCATTCAGACTGGGTTGTTTTTCTTTTTGGAGTTTAGCAAGAATTAGTAGACCAACAAAGCAAGATAAGTATATTTATGGAACCTGTTTACATTACAAGGTATTTATATTTTAAGGTTATAAGAAGTGTTTGATAATTTGGGGAGGTCCTAAAGCCTGGGTGGAACTGTGCATGTAATTAGCCAGGATGCATATAGAAAAGTCAACTTAATATATGGTAATGATATTATAATTAGCCTAATTTCATCATAAATTCATGCAAAAGTCAGAGAAGAAGAATAGTGTGCAGGTGCCACGTCAAGGGGAAAGATCTATTAACTTTTTGTGGTTCAGTGTCCTCCTCCATATCTTGTTGATACTACTTTCTTATTGGCTGATTTTTATGATTCATCTAGACTTCATGAACAGTGGAATTATAGACAGTGTATTCCTGTACTTGTGAGCTAGTGATTGAGGATTTCTGTGGCATTTGGGCTGGTAGCAATAATCAGAATCCCATCAGCAAGACTTGCCTGTCAAACCATCTCTCCTTCAGCTTCCCTTGCTATTATATATGGGATGATTTGTCTGCTTTGCACCTGAGAATTGGTTGGCAGTCAATGGGAATGACTTGTTCAGTTTTCCAAAGAAGTTCTTCATATGCTAGCTGCACGTATTGTTTGGGGTAGGGGAGTAAGACAGTGTGTGATTCTGGACAGTGACTGGGTAGTAACTGAACTTTCTTCTAGCTCCAGTTCTTTGATTCCTAAGAAAGACTTACTATTTGATGTTTTTTAAATACAAGGAACATCTTTCTAGAACAAAGGCAAGGTTTTCTTCTAAATGAAGTTAGGAAATACTTGCATTTTCATTAGTCTTGTTAAGTGAGCAGACTGCCATTCACATATCTGTCACAAACTACCTTGTGTTATTTTAAATAAGTTATTTTAATTCTCTGATTCCCCTTATATACAAGAGTGATTAGATTTCTGAGATGGATTTCTATCTCTAGGATTTTGTGATCTAAGCAGATAAATACAAAATGTTTATTTTTTGTTGAATACATTTTGAGTCAACAGTAATCTGAGAGTTAGGAACAATTTCATCATAGTAAAATTTGAAAGCAATTAGTTTAGATGCTATAGTCTCTTTTTAGAGGCTGGTTTTACATGGCGAGTGGTCTTGCAATGGAATAAGAGTAATAGGTATTAGTAAGATAATAAGGTAGGGAATAAATTTTTTTTCTTTCTCTCACTCAAATATTAATACATTTACAAAATATGTTTCTGCAATGTTTTTATTCACAAGCAATACAACAATTTACAATTAGAACTGAGCATGCTAAAAATGGTATTATAATATTTTAGCCACCACCTTAAAGGATCTGAATCCTTGTGTGCAATAGAGAGAGCATATTGCACAAACTGAAATTTAAATAAATACCTCATGTCCTACCCAGGTCCTACTTTCAGCAACTGTAGAGTCAATGTTTGGTGTCAAGTTGAAGATGAAATCTTCTCTGTGTTGTTCACATCATTCCCTGTTACTACCTGGGACTTCTATTGATCATAGAATTTTTGGGATAGTTTTCCAGCATCCAGAAGTGCTCTATTATGTTATACAAAACTAATGTTCCCTTAGGAAATGCCAACTATACAACACAAGAATAAAGAGGTGACAGTATTATTTTAGAGTTTGTTCTGCTCAGACCAGAGAAAATTTGTGTTTAGCTCTGAATGCCATATTTTACATAGAACATGGTTAAACTTGAGAGCATTCAGAAGAGAGTAATCAGGATGGTGAGAATCAGTTGAAGACTGCCGGAACATTTCTTTGCTTTATTCATTATAATGCCATACTGAGGCCCATTAGAAATAGATCAGGAAGTACTAGAAATCAAATGCTAGCTTTACATTTATAGAAATTCCATGTTGTTATAGGAATTGAACATATATCAAGTATTTGTATCATTGTTCTGACAAATGAAAGTAATGCTTAAGGGATATTTAGGGATATTTAAGAAAATGGAAGGGAGCTTATTTATGAATGAAAGAAGGAACAAATGAATGAATAACAGAAAAAATATTTATTAAGCTCTTAGGATATGCCAAGTATTATGCTGACCATAGATGAAAGGAATACAAAAGCTAAGACAGTTTGTGCTACAGGAATTTGACTTTTAATATATCTAGAGGCATAGCATCCATTTTGATATTGACATTTTAATCCCCACTATAAGTCACAAAGATAGTGACTATAAGACTGTTGGCAACTTTGTGTAGAATCAACCTATCAATTCAATTTAATAAACATGTATGAAGAACTTACTATGTGTTCAGCACTGTGCTAAGCATTGGGGACACAAAGAGAGTGAAGTTCACTATATGAATATTACCTTCTGGCCATCTCCACACTTGTTGCCCAGGCTCATGACATCATTATCATCACTCCCCCTCGGTTTCCCACTCCAGCCCCAACCCTGGATTCTGACAACCTCAGTTCTGAGAGAAAAGTTTTTGCCATGTCTAACCAAGAATCAGAGTTACCTTCAGACTACCTCCACACCAAAGCTACTCTTGGTTTTCTTTCATGTATTATCTTCCTCATTAGAATATAAGTCCCTTGAAGAAAAGGGCATTTTTGCTTGCTTGTGTTTGTATCCCCAAATTTAACACAATACTGGAAAATTAAGAAATGACTACTTATAGAGTCATAAGATCATTGGCCTTAACCTAGAAGGGAACTTAAAGGCCAGCTAATCCAAACTCTTCATTTCACAAGTGAGGAAACTGATGTTCAGGAGGTTGACTGATGTGCCAGCATGGCAGCTGTCATAACAGTTGACTTACGTGGAGGTATTGTATTTATGAATGATTGAAAATCATTAATTAATCACTATATTACAAACACTGTGCTAGGAATGCAAATCCAAAAAAAAAAAAATGAAAAAACTTAGCCTTCAAGAAGTTTAGAAAATGTGGAATGGTGAGTATAGCCCTGGTGCCTTTGGGGAATAGATAGACACATGCCTTGATTGATTTGATTATGAACTTCCAGAATTTGGTGATTAGGATTGGGGCAGAGTTCAAGACCAGAGATAGGGAAGTATGGAACCTGCTCAGCCAGGTATCTGGTAAGTTTTCAAATTGATCAAAGATTAGGGAATGTAATGCAGTATGGCTATGGATCATGTGAAACACACTAATCAGGACACTGAGCCCTAGAGAATTTCTAGAGACGAATAGGAAATGATCTCTTATCCTACTAGCAAGTCCACTGGGAAGACTATTGAAAAGGAAACCAAGAAATAAGGAGAGATATTGTTAAAAGATAATGTTAGAGTTCTACAGAAATCTGGAAAATAGACTTGAGGGAAAAAAAAAAAAACCACGATTCTTACCTTATAATTCTAGATTTTTTTCCCCATTATACAAGTTCCTACCAATATCTTTGGCAGTAGAAATAGAGTCCCATATACTGGAACTGCATGATAGATGGTTTTTTAGGGGGAGGAAAAATCCTAGAACATTAAAATTGTAATTCTAAAATTTTCTGGCAATGAAAAAAATGAAGTCAGTGGAGATACTGCTTGAAACGAGTGTGACATTAGAATGAATATTTCTAAAAAATCTTACTACAGTAAATTTTGTTTTTTAAAAAATAGTCTTCCGGCCAAAATATTTCCATTTTGGAAAAAAAATCTTAAATGGGAAATATACATATAGCATTCTTGAATTCAAGTCAATAAATAATAAAATTCTACAAGAAATTCACATTCCTTAAAGTGTCAGCTATATACTTAGTATCCTGAGTGAGTTTGGGGAGGAAGACTACACACACACACACACACACACACACACACACACACACACACACACACATGTAATGGATATGTATTGAAAGTTTAATGTAGAAAGTAGCTTTTGATTTTTGAAGCAAATTGAAAATTCTAAAAGGCAATGATGAAGGGAGAGGATACTCCAATCATGTGGAGTATCGAACAAAAAGGAATAGGAGATGAAAAGACAAATATAAAAATTAACAAAAAGTTCAGTTTGCTTAATGCTGTAAAATGAAAAAAAAGTTACAATCCTGGAAAGGGGGGTTGGGGTCAAGTTTTGACAGCTTTTAAATGTCAAAAAGAGTAATTTTATTTGATCTAGGAATGATAGCAAACCATGGGAATTTATTGATCAGGAGCATAATGTGATTAATTATATGCTTTAGGGAAATAACTTGTCATTATATGGAGGCTGAAAGATCAAAGGAAGATTTTTGAGATGAATAGACAAATTAAGGGCAAGTAAAAGCTAATGAAAACTTGAACCAAGACAGTAATGAAAGCAGAATCAATAAAATTTGGGAAATGATTGTATTTGTGGGGTCAAAAAGAGTAAAGATGATGTTGAGGTTTCTTATCTAGTGGAGTAGTGGTACTCTCAACAGAAATGGGGGACTTGGGAGAACAGATTATTTTGAGGAAAACAATGAATTTGATAGCTTTGTTTTGCTGACTTTTAGTTGCTTGCAAGATATCAAGTTTGAAAAGTCCAAGTGATAGTTATTACTATGTATAGAGCACCATATTAGATGTTGTAGGAGACAAACTTTAGATAACATACAATAACTCTTGTCTTTATTTATTCTTTTTTTTTTTTAATTATAGCTTTTTATTTACAAGATATATGCATGGGTAATTTTTCAGCATTGACAATTGCAAAACCTTTTGTTCCAACTTTTCCCTTCCTTCCCCCTACCCCTTCCTGCAGATGTCAGGTTGACCAATACATGTTAAATATGTTGAAGTATAAACTAAATACAATATATGTATACATTTCCAAACAGTTATTTTGCTGTACAAAAAAGAATAGGACTCTGAAGTAGTGTACAGTTAACCTGTTAAGAAAATAAAAAATGTAGGCAGACAAAAATAGAGGGATTGGGAATTCTATGTAGTGGTTCATAATTATCTCCCAGAGTTCTTTCGCTGAGTGTAGCTGGTTCAGTTCATTACTGCTCTATCGGAACTGACTTGGTTCATCTTCTAGTTAAAGAGGGTCACATCCATCAGAATTGATCATCATATAGTATTGTTGTTGAAGTATATAATGATCTCCTGTTCCTGCTCATTTCTCTCAGCATCAGTTCATGTAAGTCTCTCCAGGCCTTTCTGAAATCATCCTGTTGGTCATTTCTTACAAAACAGTAATATTCCATAATATTCATATACCACAATTTATTCAGCCATTCTCCAATAGATGGCCATGCACTCAGTTTCCAGTTTCTGGCCGGTATAAAGAGGGCTGCCACAAACATTCTTGCATGTACAGGTCCCTTTCCCTTCTTTAAAAACTCTCTGGGATATAAGCCTAGTAGTAACACTGCTGGATCAAAGGGTGTGTGCAGTTTGATGACTTTTATAGCATAGTTCCAAATTGCTCTCCAGATTGGCTGGATGTATTCATAATTCCACCAACAATATATCAGTGTCCCAGTTTTCCCACATCCTTCCAATATTCTACATTATCTTTCCTTGTCATTCTAGCCAATCTGATAGGTATGTAGTGGTATTAATTGCAGAGTTGTCTTAATTTGCATTTCTCTGATTAATAATGACTTGGAGCACCTTTTCATATGGCTAGAAATAGTTTCAATTTCCATCTGAGAATTGTCTGTTCATGTGCTTTGACCATTTATCAATTGGAGAATGGCTCGATCTCTTATAAATTAGAGTCAATTCTGTATATATTTTGGAAATGAGACCTTTATCAGAACCTTTGACTGTAAAAAATGTTTTCCCAGTTTATTGTTTCCTTCTAATCTTGTCTGCATTAGTTTTGTTTGTACAAAAACTTTTCAATTTGATATAATCAAAGTTTTCTTCTTTGTGATCAATAATGATCTGTAGTTCTTCTTTGGACATAAATTCCTTCTAATTCATTTATAATCTCATTCTTTATGCCTAGGTCATAAACCCATTTTGACTTGATTTTTGGTGTGTTGTTAGGTTCTTACTAAGTGCTAATGAGATAATGAGATATTAGGTTCTTACTAAGTGCTAAGTTGGTACTTAACAATTCTCTAGTTCTGGTCTTTACTAGGAGTTCAACCCCTTTGAATTCCTGGGGAGGAGCTTGCATGCTTAGGAGGAGCAAGTTCATTGGTTGAAGTAATTTTTCCCAGAAACCCTTGCATTATCCCACACCCATTCTCTGGGAGGATAAAAGAGGGCAGCACTTGAAAAATAGAGTGTCTTATTTGGACCAGACTTGAGGCGGCTCTCTGGAGGAAGAAGTCTCTCCTCTAGACCAGAGAGTGATCGGCAGTTTCTGGAGACAACAGCACGTTACATATTGGCGTCCACAACATGGGGCAAGGACTTTTGCTTATCCTGACAAGGACTTATTCTGAGCCCTTCAGAGGAGCTAGCCTGGACCATCGCAGTGTGTAGTGTTAAGTGTGGGTCAATGTCTAATTTCTGCCATATTAATTTCCAATTTTCCCAGCAATTTTTCAAACATTGAGTTTTTATCCCAAAAGCTGGGGTACTTGGGTTTGTCAAACACTAGATTATTAAAGTTATTGATTATTTTGTCCTTTGGATTTAATCTATTCCACTGATCAACTAGTCTATTTCTTAGCCAATACAAAATGGTTTTGGTAACTGCTGCTTTATAATATAATTTTAGATCTGGTACAAGTAGGCCACCTTCATTTGATTTTTTTTTTTTCATTAAGTCCCTTGAAATTCTTGACCTTTTGTTTTTCCATATGAACTTTGTTGTTATCTTTTCTAGGTCATTAAAATAGTTTTTTGGAAGTCTGATTGGTATAGCGCTAAATAAATAGATTAGTTTAAGTAGTATTGTCATCCTTATTATATTTGCTCTCCCTATCTAAGAGCATTTAATATTTTTCCAGTTGGTTAGATCTGACTTTATTTGTGTGAAAAGTGTTCTGTAATTTTGCTCATAGTTTCTGATTTTCCCTTGGCAGATAGATTCCTAATTATTTTATACTATCAGTAGTTACTTTAAATGGAATTTCTCTTTGTAACTCAACTGTTAGATGTTGTTAGTGATATATAAGAATGCTGATGACTTATGTGCATTTATTTTGTATCCTGCAAGTTTGCTAAAGGTGTGTATTATTTCAAATAGCTTTTTAGTAGAATCTCTGGGATTCTCTAAATATACCATCATATTATCAGCAAAGAGTGATAAAATTTGGTTTCTTCATTACCTACTCTAATCCCTTTAATCTTTCCTCAACTTTTATTGACAAAGCTAGCATTTCTAATACAATATTGAATAGTAATGGTGATATTGGGCAACCCTTGTTTCGCTCCTGATGTTACTGGGAATGATTCCACTTTATTCCCATAACATATAATGCATACTGATTGTTTTAAATAGATGCTACTGATTATTTTAAGGAAAAGTCCATTTATTCCTATACTCTCAAATGTTTTAAATATTAATGGATGTTGGATTTTATCAAATGCTTTTTCTGCATCTATTGAGATGATCATATGGTTTTTGTTAATTTGGTTCTTGGATAGGGAGAGCAAATATAGTAAAATTGGCAATACTATGTAAACTAATATATTTATTTAGTTCTTTACCAATCAAATTCCCAAGAAACTATTTTACTGACCTAGAAAAAATAACAACAAAATTCATCTGGAAAAACAAACGGTCAAGATTTTCAAGGGAATTAACGAAAAGAAAACCAAATGAAGGTAGCCTAGCTATACCAGATCTAAAACTATATTATAAAGTAGAAGTCATCAAAACTATTAAATACTGGCTAAGAAATAGAGCAGTTGATCAGTGGAATAGCTTAGGCTTTCAGAACAAAACAGTCAATGACTATAGCAATCTAGGTGTTTGACAAACCCAAAGATCCCAACTTTTGGGAAAAGAATTTGCTATTTGATAAAACAAACAAACAAACAAACAAATAAACAAACAAAAAAACCCTGCTAAGACAGTTGGAAAGTATTATGGCAGAAACTAGGCACTGACCCACACCTAACACTGTATACCAAGATAAGATTGAAATGGGTTCATGATCTAGACATAAAGAATTATATGATAAACAAATTAGAAGAACAAAAATGTAGTTTCTCTCTCAGATCTATGGAGGAGGAAGGTATTTGCAACCAAAGAAGAAGTAGAGATCATTATTGATTAACAAAATAAATAATTTTGATTATGTTAATTTAAAAATTTTTTGCACAAGCAAAACTAATGCAGACAAGATTAGAAGAAAAGAAGAAAAAATTATGATGGTAACTGGCTTAGGAATCAATATAACATTTTTTTTTATAAAAATGGGCAGCTTTGTGCCTTCTTGTCACGTACTACTCCATTCTTACTTCAATCTATTCAAATTCCTAGATTGTTTTTCACAGTACAGTCTGGGAGCCAAGTACTCTTCAAAGCTTTTTTGGATCCCTAAGTCCCTTTTATTGTTCTCTTTTACTTGAAGTCATTCTTCATTACTTTCCATATATATATAATGTATATATATACATTTATTATTATTATTATTATTATTATTATTATTATTATTATTATTATTATTATTATTAGTGCTAGGAGGACTTGTCAGTTACTAGAAAGAGAAATTTGACTCTTACAGAGTATTGACATCTCCCAGTCACTTTTACTTCCACTTATGTTTGTATTTTAAGAACAGTCAAAATTTCCTTTTCTTTGACCATAGCACCCTAGACAATCAATATTATCTCTGTGTCTTAGATCATTTAAAGTCACTTGTAACTTAATTTATAAAGATTCAATGCCTGGAATTAATTTACTAGTTATTCCATAATTTATCTTTTCTCTCCATTGGGGGGGGGAAACTTATCTGAATGTGGTTGATTTTTTATTTTGATTTGGTTTTGGTTTGCTTTTCTTAATTCAATTTAAACTTGCATGAAATTAAAAATGACAGTTTCACAATTTATTTTAGATATTAACACTTTTGGTAACACTTATTGTCATTGTTGAAAAATATTTAATATTCATTACACACTATGTTCTTTGATCATCAAAAAAAACAAACACTTGACATGATGATGGTAATGATAAAGAATTTAATTTGGATTCCTGTAGATCTTTGATGCAGTAAAACATAACTGCATACTTCCCCATGTGAGAATTCTATTTTCTACAACTTGTATGTGGTTTTTTATGAACCAGAGGGACATTCTTAAAAGTCACCATGGGGCAGCTAGGTGGTGCAGTAGATACAGCACTAGCCCTGAAGTCAGGATGAACTGAGTTCAAATGTGGTCTCAGACACTTCTTAGCTGCGTCATCCTGGGTAAGTCACTTAACCCCAATTGCCTCAGGGGAAAAAAAAGTCACTACAACTTCTTATTCTAAATAAAACCATAAAGATTAGAGTTTTTGGACTATATAGTTGAATGGGCTTCTATTAAATATTTACTTTGCTAAGTACTCAGCATAAAAAAAAAAATTACAAAGGAAGCAGTACCTTTCCACCTTGTATTTTACTATTAGGAATGAATAGGAATGTGAGTGAGGAACAACAGGAACCCAGATAAATTAACACAAAATATATACAAATAAATACATGTGAAGCTATTGGAGAGGAAGTGTTGAATCTTGGCAGAAAGGAAAGAAGAATTTATTATTTTAAAAAATGAAGGAAACTTTTCAATTTAAAAATTATATTTGTAGGAGAAAAAGGGCATAATTTTCAGAATTTTTTTAATACTACTACTACTAATAATAATGACTAAATATGTAACAATTAGCATGCATAGGCACTATACTAATAATTATATATATATATATATTTATATATATATATGTATAAAATTATTAGTATGTGAAGGAATGAATGTTAACTAATCACAGAAATATAGATGAGAGTTTTGAGCTCAGAATTAGAAGCACAAAGAGAAAGTCTCATCTCAATTTTTCTCAAGGAAAGTATCTATAAATAATGCTTATTAATTGAGCAATAATTTTATTTTGGGCTTTTAAGATTTTTCATGTTCGTCATTTGATCAATGCAACAATCTTATAAGATAGGTGCTACTTTATCTGCACTTTTCAGATGAGCAAATTGAGGCTCAGAAAAGTTAAATGGTTTGTCTAGGGTCACACAGCTAGTAAATGTTTATTAAGGATTTGAACTCAGATTTTTTTTTCACTTTACACTAAGCCCTATACCACTTAATCTCCAAAAGAGGCTTATTTTCTCTTGTATGTAAAGCAATTCTCATTCAGAATTTATAAGAATTAAGGAATGAAACAAAGATTATAGGAACAGGCAAATAAATGAATAAACAAATGAGTAAACCATAGGAAGAACACTTGATATTTCTATTTTTGTTCTATTTAGTTTTAGAGAAAAATGAGGAAATATTTTGTAAAAAGGAAATCACCAAATGCTAAAAATCTGATTTCCTTGGAGTTAGTCTTCAAAACACAGAACTCAGAAAGAATCTTTCTAAAAGTAGAGCAGTCTAAATCAACAATAGAGTTGGTTTAATGGGTGCTCTTGACCTATCTTGGCAGCTAGAGAGAGAGGGGAGAGGTTGGGTTCAATATGGTTACAGGCCAATTTTCAGCTTTAATTCATTGATCTTCTATTTCTCTATTTTGTTCAAATAAGCCTCTAGAGATATAAAATTTCCCCTTCCGCTTTGGCTGCATCCCTCAAATTTTGGTATGTTGTTGCATAGTTGTCATTCTCTTGGTTGAAATTATTAATTGTGTCTATTTAGTTTCCAATTACTTTTTGGTCTATTTACCCCTAACTTTTTGTTGAATGTTGTTTTTATTGCATCATGATATGAAAAGAATACATTTACTATTTCTGCCTTTCTACATTTAATTTTGAGGTCTTTTTGTCCTAATATATTGTCATTTTTTTTTGTATAGGTTCTATGAACTGCTGAGAAGAAAGTGTACTCCTTTCTGTCTCCATTTAGTTTTGTCCAAAAATCTATTATATCTAACTTTTCTAGTATTCTATTTACCTCTTAAACTTCTTTCTCATTTATTTTGTGGTTTGATTTATCTAGTTCTGAGAGAGCAAGATTGAAATCTCCCATTATTATAATTTTGCTGTCTATTTCTTCTTGCAGCTCTCTTAACTTTTCCTTTAGGAATTTAGATGCTATACCACTTGGTGCATATATGTTTAGTATTAACATTGCTTCATTATTTATGTTACCTTTTAGCTAGATATAGTTTATTTCCTTATCTCTTTTAATTAGATCAATTTTTGCTTTTCCTTGATCTGAGATAAGGATGGCTACCCCGGCTTTTTTTTTTTTTTTTTAACTTCATCTAAAGCATAATAGATTCTGCTCCAGTCTTTTACCTTTACTCTGTATATATCACCCTGTTTTAAATGTTTTTCCTTTAAATAATATATTGTAAGATTCTGGCTTTTCATCCAGTCTGCTAAATGCCTCTGCTTTATGAGAGAGTTCATCCCATTCACATTTATAGTTAAAACGACTAATTCTGTATTTCCTGCCATCTTATTATCCCTAGATTATACTTTTCTCTTTCTTTTCCTCCTTACCCTCCTCCCCAGTGTTAAATTTATGGGCACCACTTGCCTCACATATGTCTCCCTCTTGAGAATCCTTCCCACTCCCTTTAAGTCCCCCCACTTTCTTATTATTTATTATTTCTTATTATTATCTCCTTTTCCTTATTATTTCTGTATTCCCTTCTATTTAGCCTACTTTTTTCCTTTTCCCTTTTCCTCTCCTACTTTTTAATGAGGTGAGAGAAAATTTTTAGTAAACCAAATATGTCTAATATTTTCTCTTTGAGCCAAATCTGATGAGAGTAAGATTTATACAATGTTTCTCCCCCTCCCTTAATTCCTTCAGATATGATAGGTTTCCTTTGCCTCTTCATGAGATATAATTTCCCTCTTTTTTTACCTCCACTTTTCCCTTTTTCAGTAAAATCAAATTATACATGCACTCCTTTATGTATGCCTGTAACAGAAATACACTTTTCAAGAGTTTTTCTTTATCTTTTTATGCTTCTCTTGAGTCCTATATTTGGAGATCAAATTTTTTGTTTACATCTGTTTTTTTTTTTCATTAAGAATAAATGGAATTCACCTGTTTTGTTGAATGTCCATCATCTTCCCTAGAAGAAAATGCTTGGCTTAAATGAGTAGTTTATTCTTGCTGCATTCCAAGTTCTTTTCCTTTTGGAATATTAGATTCCAGGCCCTTCAATCCTTTAATGTGAAAGCTGATCCTGAGTGATCTTTATTGTGGCTCCTTATTTGAATTGGTTTTTTTCTGATTGCTTGTAATATTTTTTTCCCCTTAATCTGATAGTTCTGAAATTTAGCCACAATATTCCTTGAAGTTTTTATTTTGGGTTCTCTTTCAGTTGTTTGATGAATTCTTTCAATGCTTATTTTACCTTCTGATTCTATTATATCTGGGCAGTTCTCTTTGATGATTTCCTATTTTTCATAGTGTCTAGGCTCTTTTTTTCATCATGGTTTTCAGGGAGCCCAATAATCCTTAGATTTTCTTTCCTAGATCTATTTCCAGGTCTGTTGTTTTTCCAAGTAGATATTTATCATTTTTTTCTATTTTTTTCATTTTTTGGGGTTTTGCTTGACTTCTCAATGAATCATTCATTTCAATTTGTTCAGTTCTGATTTTTAATGAGTTATTTTCTTCATTTACTTTTTTTTTTTAACTTTTTGTATATGTCCAAATGAGTTTTTAAATGAGGTGTTTTGTTCTATGGAATTTTTTTCCATTTCACAATTTTTTTAATGAGTTATTTTTTTTTCCAATTCACAAATCCTACCTTCTTTGGAGTTCTTTATCTTTTCCAATTCACAAATTCTGTTTCCCTGGGAATTCTTTATCTTTTCCATTTCACATTTCAGGGAGTTGTTTTATTTTTCCATTTCATCAAATCTTTCTTTTAATGAGTTATATTCCTTTTTCCATACTGTCTTGCAGAGCTTCCCTTTCCTTTCCACATTTTTCTTCTAGTTCTTTTTAAAGATCTTTTTAAATTTCTTCTAGGAGAGCTTTATGAGGTGGGGACCAGGTTATATCCCTCTTTGGGGTTTTGTCTGGAGAGTGTCTGCTATTAATCTTCTCAGTGTTGGAAATCTGTTCTCATTCAGTATAAAAACTATCTATACTTAGATCCCGCTTTGCTTTTTTACTCATTTTTTAAAAAAATCCCTTGGGGGTCTGTCTTTAGGGCAAGTAGGTTCCCAGCTTCCTCTACAGAAGAAGGTCAGAAAGACAGTTGCTGTCCTGCGAACAGGCTGCAAAGAGCAGGTATGCTGTGGCAGTGGACAGCCCTGGGAAGAGCAGCCACACTGTGGAAGAGGGACCTTGCTGTGGAAGTGTGACTGCCCAGGAAGAGCTGTGCTGTGATTGTGCTGAGTCACTCCCAATTCTGGGTGGGTGTGGCCAGGTCCTGTGATATTCTGACATTTTGGGGTACACTCCACCTTTTGCATTGGTGTAACTTCTCTGCTGCTCTACTGCTTTGCATCCAAAGTAGAGCAGCCAACCTGTGGTAGAGTCCTCCCTGCAAATTCTCCACCAATGGAGACTGTACCCCACCCCTGGTCTGCTCACGAGCACTGGCCTGTGTTCTTCCTCCCTGCCTGTACTGGTCTCCTCCCGCCCAATCAAGACAGACCTTTTCTGGCAATCTTCCAGAATATCTTCTGTTGGTAATTTGTTGTACTCCCCAAATTCATGGATTCCACTAGTCAAGCACTATTTCAGAGGCTGAATTTTGTTCTCAGTATTGAGGATAGAAAGAGAGCTCAGAAGGAAGTGTGTGTCTTCTCCATCATCTTGGCTCTGCCCCTTTTCTCAGATTCTTATTAGTAAAATGAGTTGTAGAAGGAAATAGCAAGCCATTCCAGCACCTTTGCCTAGAAAATCCCAAATGGGGTCATGAAGACTTAGGATAGAACTGAAAAATCAATTAACAACAAGACCTGAATGTTGTCATTTTACAAAAAAGTAAACTCAGACCCAGAGAAATTAAGTACCCTACCCAAGTTGATACACTTCACAGGTGATAGTGCAGCTATATGGGACCCATAGCAAGAAGACCTTAATTCTAATCTAGCCTCAAATACTTGCCAACTATGTGATCCCAGGAAAATAGCCTCACTTCTAATTTGCCTCAGTTTCTTTTTCTATTAAATGACTGTGATAATAGCAACTACCTTTCAAGGTTGTTGTGAAAATAAAAAGGGCTATTGTATGTAGAATGTTTTGTAAGCCTTAAAGTTTTATATAAATGTTGCCATTATTGCGATTTCTTATCTGAGAAGGAAAATAATATTTGAACCCAGATTTCCATAGGACTTAACATCTGCATTTTTTGAAGGAGGATGTTATATATTAGTTGGTTTCTATAATTCTTTCCAGTTATAACTAAGATGATTCTTTCAATAATTCTTTCTCCCTCCAGACTGCTACTCTCTGATTTAAAAAAAAAGCTATAGTAACAAACCAGTGTTTTCTCTCTTAAACATACTACTTGATATATTTCTTTTTTCAAAAATGAATTCCAAATGCCTTTCTTGTGATAATTAGCTAAAGTTAGAAAATAACTTGGAGATGATTATCTCAGAGAAGAATTCAGGAAACCATGTCTCAGGAAATTATCTTTCCCTCCACTTCAAGTATCAGGCCTTTGGAGGAGAAAGTTATCCATCACATGGGTGAAAGAGCATTAGAAAAATACTAAAACACACTGGGAAATGAGTGTAAACTGTTAGCATTTTGTGTTTTTCTCCCCAGGTTATTTTACCTTCCGAATGCAATTCTTCCTTTGCAATAACAACAACAACAAAATTTGGTTCTGCACATATATATTGTACCTAGGATATACTATAAAATATTTAATATGTATGGGAATGCCTGCCATCTAGGAGAGGGGGTGGAGGGAAGGAGGGGAAAAATTCAGAACAGAAGGGAGTACAAGGGATAATGTAAAAAATTACCTATGCATATGTACTGTCAAAAAATGTTATAATTTTAAAAAATTAATAAAAAAATTTTAAAAAGAAAAATACTAAAACTATTTTGAAAAAAAAAAACAGAATAATGATTGAATTTTGGTTCCTAAATTGTTTTGTTTTTGTTAAAGAAATAAAACATAAGATAAAAGAGAGGGCAGTTGCAAAGTAAATAATGCAATCAAGTCTTCCTTCTACATCTGCAAATCCCACTTACCCCATAGAAAATCAGAAATGAGGTAGTTGAGAAGATATTGTCAACTGGATGACATATTTCATCAAAGAACCTTTTAAATAATGGAATTCAGTGTCACATTTCAAAGTTTTCAAAAGCTGTGTTGCCTCCCTGAGTTTCTTTTGCCAATTTTATGTGTTTGGGGGGGGGGTTATGCCTTTTTCGATAGAACAAAAATTTTAATTGTAATGCCCCTTCAGCACCCAAGTTCTACAGAAGTGATCTCCAAAGCAGTGACCTAGCTGTAGAATAATTTTAAAGGAGGATGGCCTTCCAACAGGATATGTGATTTGATTAACCAGTTGGGGTGGGAGGAATGGTTACATCTCACCTTCCCCATAATACCCGATCATAGGATTTATCTTCATTATAACCATAGACAGTTTATCCTCCAATATTCTTCTTCTCTAACCCCTCCTCCTCTACTGTGCAAGTTTCCCATTCTCCTACTTCTGCCCTTATAGTCTCACTATAAAGTGGTTATAACATAACTGAGACATGGGAACTTAAAGCAGCTACATTGATGCCCTTGGTTAAACACACACACACACACACACACACACACACACACACACACACACACACACACACACATCTTTCCTGTCCCTGATGACTCTTTAATTCTACTCCCTAACTTGCCTTGCTATTATTTAACCTCTCCCCACTCAAGGATCCCTCTCTTGTCTTCTTCTTCCACTCTTTGCTTCCCCATCCACCCAAATCTACTCCCTTATTTCTTTATAGATTTTGAAGTATGCTTTTTTTCTTCATGGTATATATGTATTATTGAATCCTTTCCTGATGTGAGTATGAACCTTCCTATGAACTATGAGTCTCCCAATGTCTCTGTGTCTATTCTTTCTCTGTACCTCATTTGTATAACATTGTTATTATTTTTAAACATATAGTATATATTTCCAATGTAAAAATAAAACAAAAACAAACAAACAAACAAACAAACAAAAACAATTTGTCCATGTTTAAACAGTTTGTCCACATTGAGTCTCTTAAATTTGATCTTTGATTTTGGCTCTTATATGTTAAATTTTTTGTTAAGTTCATGTTTAGTTGATAGAAAGTCCTAAAAATCAGCAAGTTCATTGAAGGTCCATTTTTTCTCATTTGAAATTATAGATAATTTTGTTGGATATGATATTTTTGGCCACAGCTCTAATTCTTTTTATTGTTAGTAGATATGAAACAGCACATTTCTAAAGGGAAAATCTGGCTTGGTCCTGTTGCTTTCTTAGAGTAATAAATATTATGTTATTGTAAGATCTCAAGAATAGTCTGAAAGCTTTCAGTGCTTACAAAGGGAGTCTGATCTTGGGCAAAGTGTGATTATTGCCCTCCCTACTCTGAATACTACAAGTTTCTGACTTTGGTTCTCTGCAAGAATGCACTGTTGATACCATCTAGCTAGAAAGATCTTGATTCAAAGTGACAAAATTATAAACTACCCTTTGCTTTTGATTTTTAAAGCACAGAAGTTTCATTAGATTGTTTTTAGTTCTCTTCTTCCACCTACTGAGAAAGCAAGAAAAACAAAATATAGCATATTAATACAAAATTCCACATTAGCAGTGTTTTTTTAAAGAAAAAAATGTGCTTCAATCTCTAGTTCTCTAGCGGTGAATTGCATCTTTCATTATCAGAAATATGGAATTGAATTGTCATTATGTTGATCAGAGTTCAAAAGACTTTAAAAGTTGATTGTCTTTACAATATTGACATAATTGTATACATTATTCTCCTGGTTCTGTTTGCTTCATTTTATGTCAGTTCATACAGTTATTCCCAAGATTTTCCTTAACTTTTATAGCCATTCCTTAATTGTTGGGCATCTTTTTAGTTTCCAATCTTTTGCCACCACAAAAAAGAAATTCTATAAACATTTTGTGCAATAAGGTTTTTTTTTTCCTGTGATTGTTTTGGGCTAAAATGGATCGACTTTTAATAGAATTTTTTGAAGGAGAGGAGATGAAGGGCCTAATTATAAATTGCTTTCCAGATTGGTTGGACATTTTTAGTTCTACCAACAATGAGTTACTGTACCTGTTTTACCATACCACCTTCAGCATTTGTCATTTTCTTTTTTTGTCATCTCAGACAATCCCAACATTGTTTTAACTTTAATTTATCTAGCTATTAGATTTAAGAGCATTTTCACATATTGATAACTTTTATTTCTTTCTTTGAAGACCACCTATTCAGATTCTATTACTATCATGGAGAATATGAAGAGAAGCTCTAACTGATGTAAACTTGGCTCAGTTCTCTATATGTTTTAAAATTAATACCCTTTCCAAAGAAATATGATGCTTAGATTTTTCTACTTTTCTGCTTTCCTTCTAATTTTTGGCTGTATTGATTTTGTTAGCATAAAACCTTTTAAATTTTCTACAATAAAAATTTCCTATTTTCCTTCCTGTTTACCTTTCTACCTCTTATTTGGTCATGAAGTCTTTCACCATCTATCTATAATGGTTAATTTCTTGCCTGTTGCACTAACTTGTTTAAGGCATCACCCTTTATCATAAGCCAATTAGGAGAGCAAAGAATAATTTAGCAATCAGATTTTTAGAGAAGGGAGGAATTTATGAACAAAGAAGAACTAGAGAACATTATGAAATGTATAATGAACATCTTTGATTACATTAAATTAAAAAGGTTTTGCACAAACAAAACCAACACAAACAAGTTTAAAAAGGAAGTACAAAGCTGGTAAAAAAAATCATAGCCAATGTTTCTGATAAAGATCTCTTCTCTTAAAATATATAAAGAACTGTGTAAAATGTATAAGAATTATAAATGTTATAAGAATGACACAAAGAATATAACAGTTTTAGATGATGAAATTAAAGTCATCTACAGTCACATAAAATGCTCCAAATCATTTTTGATTAGAGAAATGAAAATTAAAACAACTCTGAGATACCATCTCATGCCTCTCAGATTGGCTAAGATGGCAGGAGATGTGGGAAAACTGGAACACTAATACAACATTGATGAAGTTGTGAAATGATCCAATTATCTGAAGAACAATTTGGACCTATGTCCAAAAGGTTATAAAACTGTGCATAGCCTTTGACCCAGAATTGCCACTAGCAGGTCTATAATCACAAGGAAATCATAAAGGACAGAAAAAGTCTCACATGTGCAAAAATGTTGGTAACAGCTCTTTTTGTGGTTGCAAAGATCTGGAAAAGGAGTAGATGCCCATCAATTAGGGAATGACTGAATAAGTTGTGGTATGTGAAGGTAATGAAATATTATTGTTCTATTAAAAATGATGAACAAGCTTATTTTAGAAAGGCCTGAAAAGATTTACATGAACTGTTGCTGAATGAAATAAGCAGAACTAAGAATATATTGTGCAGAGTAACAGTGGGATATTGCAATGATCATTTGTGAAAGACTTGGTTCTTCTAGGTGGTTCAGTAATCTAAGGCAATCCTAATAAACTTTGTATAAATGATACCATCTGCATCCAGAAAAAGAACTATGGAGATTGCATGTAAATCAACACATATTTACTTTCCTTTTTTCTTTCTCATGATTTTTCCTTTTTGTTTTGATTTTTCTCGCTCAGCATGATTTTGTAAAGAAATGTGTATTTGAAAAGTTAATACACATGTATAACAAGAAAAAATGAAACAATTTTTTTTTAAAGTTATCACCCTTTATGCCTAAATTTGTAGGTTCTCATTTGGCCTGAATTTTCCTCCCTCTTAGTAATTCTGCAGACAGGACTAAATATTAGAAGTAAGATTCTGCTTTTCATGAAAGTTCTGAGATGCATTGCTGTTACTGTTACTATTGCTGCTAGTTTCTGAATTGTCTTTTTTTTCCCTCCATATCCTAAACAACCCTTCCCCCCATCTTCATGCATCACATACTCTCTCTGCTCTGTGTCAGTGACACAAGACTGAATCACAAAGTTGTCATTGGTACTCCATTTCATTAGCAGTGCCCCAATGTTGTTCTGGGAGTAGTCTAATATCTCTCCATTCCCCTTAGAGTTCCTCCTACTATTTCCTCTATTATTTCTGTTTTCCCTTCTATTTAGCCTATCCCTTCCCTTTTCACTTTTCCCTTCACACTTTTCAATGAGGTGGGAAAAGTTTCTCTGTTAACCAAATATGTCTAATATTTGCTCTTTGAGCCAAATCTGATAAAAGTAGTAAGATTCACACAATATTCATTTCCCTTCCTTCTTTCCCTCAGATATAATAGGTTTCCTTTGTCTTTTTGTGAGATGTAGTTTCCCTCTTTTTACCTCCACTTTTCCTTTTTTTCTGTATTATCTCCTTTCTACCTCTACTTCTTTTTTTATATTATCACAGTAAAATTCAATTATACATGTACTCTTTATGTATACCCACACCAGAAAAACAGTTCTCAGGAGTTCTTTTTACTTTTTTATGCTTCTCTTGAGTCCTATATTTGGAGGTCAAATTTTTTGTTTAGCTCTGGTTTTTTCATCAGAAATAAATGGAATTCACCTATTTCATTCTTCTTCTTCCCTGGAAGAAAATGCTCAGTTTAGCTGGGTAATTTACTCTTGGCTACATTCCAAATTCCTTCACCTTTAGAAATATTAGAATTCAGGCCTTTCAGTCCTTTAATGTGGATGCTGCTAGATCCTGAGTAATCCTTATTGTGACTCCTCAGTATTTGAATTTTTTTTCCTGGCTGTTTGTAGTATTTTTTCCTTGATATGATAGTTCTAGAATTTAGCCATAATATTCCTTGGAGTTTTAATTTTGCGATATCTTTCAGTAAGTGATTGATGAATTCTTTCAATGGCTATTTTACCTTCTGATTCTATGACAGTTCTCTTTGATGATTTCCTGCAAAATAGTATCTAGGCTTTTTTTTTTCATTATGATTTTCAGGGAGTCCAATAATCCTTAGATTATCTCTCCTTGATCTATTTTTCAAGTCTGTTGTTTTTCCAAGTAGGGATTTAACACTTTTTTCTATTTTTTCATTTTTTTGGTTTTGCTTGACTGATTCTTGATGTCTCTTCAAGTCATTCATTTCCATTTGTTCAGTTCTAATTTTTAATGAATTATTTTCTTCATTTACTTTTTAATTTATTTTTTATATTTGTCCAACTGAGTTTTTAAATGAGTTGTCTTGTTCTATGGAATTTTTTCCCATTTCACCAATTTTATTTTTTAAGGAGTTATTTTCTTTTTCCATTTCACAAATTATGTTTTCCTGGGAATTGTTTAGTTTTTCCAATTCACAAATTCTGTTTTTCAGGGAGTTGTTTTCTTTTTCCATCCTATCTTTTAATGAGTTATATGCCCCATCCAGATTCTCTTGCAAGGTTTTCCTTTCCTTTCCCCATTCTTCTTCTAGCTTTCCTTTCAATTTCTCCTATGAGAGCCTTGTATGGTGAGGACCAGGTCATATCCCTTTTTGGGGTTTCATCTAGAGAGAATCTATTTTTAGTCTCCTCAGGGTTTGAAATCTGCTCTCTTTGACTATAGAAGCTATCTATAGTTAGAGCCTGCTTTGCCTTTTTACTCATTTTAACAAAAAACAAACAAGCAAAAAAAAGAAGAAAGAAAGAAAGAAACAGAAAAGCACTGCATTCTGCTTTGGGGGCAATGTTTCCAAGCTTTCTAAACAGGCAACAGGAAGTGGCAGTGAAGCAGCATCAGAAAGGCAGCTGCTGTGCTGGGATCAGTGACTGTGCTGGGATGGCTCTGAGTCACTCCCAGTATTGGGTGGGTGTGGCCAGGTCCTGTGAGGAGTCTCACTATTTTACAAACTAAAGATAATAATCTAATTTTCCTGATCAGTGATTTTAAACTTGCCTTTAATGGAATATCTTATGACCCAAGTCTCACTATTTCACAAGCTTTAAGTATTCTAATTTTCTTCATTCATAGAACATATGCTTAAATATAACTCTTAAATATTGAAGGAAAGAAGAGATCATTAAAAGAAATCCAATTTCATCTTCATTATATCAAATATCACAGATTTTCAAAGTTGGAAAAGAATGTCAATGGTCTATATAAATAATGTGGAATATTATTGTCCTGTAAGAAATGACCAACAGCATGATTTCAGAAAGGCCTGGAGAGACTTACATGAACTGATGCTGAGTGAAATGAGCAGGACCAGGAGATCATTATATACTTCAACAACAATACTGTATGATGATCAATTCTGATGAACGTGGCCCTCTCCAATAATAAGATGAACCAAATCAGTTCCAATAGAGCAGTAATGAACTGAACCAGCTACACTCAGCAAAAAAACTCTGGGAGATGACTATGAACCACTACATAGAATTTCCAATCCCTCTAATTTTGTCCGCCTACATTTTGGATTTCCTTCACAGGCTAAATGTACACTATTTCAAAGTCTGATTATTTTTGTTCAGCAAAACAACTGTTTGGTCATGTATACATATATTGTATTTAATTTATACTCTAACATATTTAACATGTATTGGTCAACCTGCCATCTGGGTGGGGGGTAGGGGGAGGGAAGGAGGGAAAAATTGGAACAAATGGTTTGGCAATCGTCATTGTTGTAAAATTACCCATGCAAATATCTGGTAAATAAAAACTATTAGATATGAAAAAAAAAAAAGAATGTCAATGGTCTTCACTTATCTTAATACCCTACTGTCTATAACATATTCAAATTTTAACTACCTAGACTCTGCTTAAACCTTTTCAATTGATGGGAGAATCTAATTTTACATATCTATAATTATTATCTTTATTGAGTTCAAATCTGCATATCTCTAACTTCTAGCCCTGTGCCTTAAAGCAAAATAGAATGAATTTAATGCCTTTATATTTATCTTTAAATTCATCTTGTTATTGGATGTTACTGACTCTGGAAGAGAGTGAGGCTCACTGCTTTATGCAACTTTTGCTACTCTACCTCAGTTGAATCCAATTCATGTGCAAATCAATATATTACCCCATGATATCACTGTATTCAAAGGTGATGTATGAAAAACAACAACATAGTTGAATCCAAGTAGCATGTGTTTCTTGCTGGGAATACAAGGAGAAGCAAAAGACAGGACTGCTCTGAAGGAGTTTGCAATGAAGTGGGATTAAAAAAAATATAAATATGTACAAACAAGCTATAAACAGGATAAACAGGAAATAATTTAAAGGCACTAGAATTAAGAGAAGTTAGGAAAGGCTTCACATGAAATGTGGGATTTTTCTTGGAGCTTAAAGGAATCTGGGATATATTGTCAATATCTTGATTGCAACTATATATTTTTATTATCTATAGTTTATAATGTCTCTTCATTCCCTGACTAAGCATTAATCTCTCATTAAATGAATTTCTTTTTAAAAATACATTTTGGTAACAATATCCCACCTGGAAATTCTTAGAGAATTATTCATGTCTAAAGACAATAATAAATTCACATCCTGTGACTAAAGAAAAATTACTATCCTTATAATGTTTTCCTTTTTTTTTTTTAATTGAACTTCATCGATTTGATTTCTTGTGCCTCTTCTGTTAATTTAATAAAAAAAATCCAAATAAGATCCAGGTTTTCCATATATGCATATGTATTATGTATATTTACATATTACATATGCATGTGTCACATATATGATGATGATGTGTGTATCACACATATGTACATTGTGTTGTGACAAATAATATTTAGGCAATATATAGTGTTTAGAGTATGGAGTTTAGAATTAGAAGATCTGGAGTCAAATCCTGACTCTTATGCATACGTGCTATATGACCCTAAACAAGTTATCTAACCTCATTGTTCTAATATGCTTTAGTCAAAATTTTAAAAGGGTGATACTAGTAACTACAGCAAAATAGGCGATTAAAATATAAACAAGGAAACTACATTTTGCTAAAAATTATGTAGATAATAAATTGATAACAAAACAACATACATATTTTGAAGCCATAGCATTTAAATACATAAAGAAAAAACTAAATGAGTCATAGTTTAAATAGTAAAATTTTAATGAGGCTCTTTTTGTACTTCTTTTTGAATTAGACAAATCTAGCCATATCCTGTGTTCCTTGAGCAGGTTCCTTTGAAACACAAAATCATGTCCCTGAAGTCAGGAGGACCTGAGTTAAAATCTGGCCTCAGACACTTAATACTTCCTAGTGTGTGATCCTGAGAAAGAAAGAAAGAAAGAAAGAAAGAAAGAAAGAAAGAAAGAAAGAAGAAAGAAAGAAAGAAAGAAAGAAAGAAAGAAAAGAAAGAAAGAAAGAAAGAAAGAAAGAAAGAAAGAAAGAAAGAAAGAAAGAAAGAAAGAAAGAAAGAAAGAAAGAAAGAAAGAAAGAAAGAAAGAAGAAAAAAGAAAGGAAGGAAGGAAGGAAGGAAGGAAGGAAGGAAGGAAGGAAGGAAGGAAGGAAGGAAGGAAGGGAGGGAAAGAAAAGAGAAATACTATGTCATAGATGGCTCAGAGTCTGCATTGTTAGAGTTAGTTGCCATACTATCAATCTTTAATTGTTATTCACCTTCATGAATTAGTATAGAAATCAAATAAAAAAATCCTTACTTCAAGTTTCCCTGAAAAGATCTTTGATTTCATCAGTTCACCTTCATGAATTAGTATAGCAAATAAAATGCATCACTTGGTGATCATCTTTCTAGCTATAGATCCTTCGTTGGTTGAAACATTACATGACATCAATGGTTCTTCACAAGATCCAAATTAGAAAGCTTTTCTGTTGTATGACCTGCTACAACTTATGGTTTATTGTCATGACTTTGAAGAAAAAAAGGTTACTGCTCTGCTACAAATGAGGCAAAGAGACCTTTTCTCACTGTCACTTTTACTTGTCTCATCATTTGTTATTTGAATACTACTTCAGATAATTAGATACTTCTTTACATCAATGTTTCCTAACAGTTCTACTCATGAGAGTAAGAGACTATGTCTTATACTACATTGTTTCCTCAACCCCAATTCATATAGTAGCATAAATATTTGTTACCTAATATTTTTAAGACAATATGGTACAGTGAAACTGACGTTGGCTCTGGATCTGCATTCAAATTTCATCTTTCATGTTTTTTGCCTTTTTGACGTTGGGCAAACCACTGAACTACTCACCAGCCTCAGTTTTTTCAACTATAAATTGAAGAGTTTTCACTGAATAACTTATGAAATTCTTTGCTGTTCTAAATCTATGTTATTATGTGTTCTTATTAGATATAACTACATATATGTTATATAATTATATATGTATATATACATATACATATGCACATATTCTATAGTCATATCTATATATTCTTTATCTATAGATATACATATGTATATAGATATAGAAGTAAATACTTATTTATATAACTGGTTATACCATTTGACCTAAAAATTTGGCTTGTGGTCAGGTTCTGTCATTAGCACAACAGGATTAATTAAACCAAAAAAATCTCCAAAATCTCTATTCCATCCAAGCAAAATAATATTGACACTAATGATCTTTGGTTTACCTAACTTTTCCATATATATATATGTATATATATATGTATGTATGTATGTATGTATGTATGTATGTATGGTATTCTATAGTTGAAAAAAGGTGCTTTCATGAAAATTCTCATTGTTTGGCAGTTTTAGGCATGTCCAATCTTTGCCACCCCATTTGGAATTTTCTTTGCAGAAATACTGAAGTGATGTGCTATTTTCTTCTCCATCTCATTTTACAGATGAGGAAACTGATGCAAACTGGATTAAGTGGTTTGCCCAAAGTCTAATAAGTATGTTAGGCTGAATTTTACCTCAGGAAGTTGAATCTTCCTGGCTACAATCTCAGTCTTCTAATCTGTATCCCACCTAGCTGTCCACACAAAAATGGTGCAAGAAAGTAAGTCAGAAGAAACAACTTCAAATTTCATCTTGGAAATTCACTTTTTTTAAGAGCTTGAAAGGAATTGATCATTTAACCTCTCATTTGCCTCATCTGTTAAAAAGAAATATTTTGAACTCAGATGATTTCTTATGTACCTTCTGGCTTTAAATCTATGATCTTTCTATTATTTCTATTTTCAACAACCCTGTCAAGTAGATAATAGTACAGTTATTTATGCCTCCATTTTGTAGATGAATAGACTCAGAGAGAAGACTACGAGGGAGTATTAAGCATGTGTAAAGGTCACTGAATTTGGTTAAGCAATTTGTCTCAGATCAAATAAACAGTAAATTATGTAACAGTAAATTACATATGTAAATTAAACACATAGGTCTTCTGTCTCTGCATCTGTTACTCTTTAGTGTAGGATGCTACTTCCTTCTACACATATATTTGGGTTCTGTTATTGTTTCATGTTGTTGGTTTCTGCTTAGATGATGACGTCCTTGAGAGTTAGAATTGCCTTCTATTTACTTTCTACTTTTCCCTAAAATGTACTTTAAAAATTTTGTTGTTGTTAAACTATGTCACTCTCAGTAAATATGAGCCAAGTATAGGTGAAACCAAAAAGTCCTTAAGAATTGGCAGTTCTTGTCACACTGGGAACACAAAATTCTGTCCTTTGTACAGAGTGGGCATTCAATAAATTGTGTTGACTTGCTGACAAATGTTGTTGACTACTAATCAAGCTGGAGAGAGCAGAAGGATGCATTTTGCATAGCTGAGTGATGCCTTCCATAGGGAAAGTGCATATCCATCATTAATGAGAAACTCATCTATATTCTAGTTTATTAAATTGCAATCCTCATGTATATTATAACATGTAGAATTTTACTCACATGATAACTGTTTGTGTTATTCATTTATTTAAAGATTCCGTCTCCCTTACTTTGCAGATCCTTTGAATCTGATGTTACCAAATGATTAGCTTTACTAAGTTTTAACCTGCTCCATTTACAACCTGGGCCAATTCAACCCTACCAAACAACCTGATACCCCATTTCTAATTCCAGGGGATCACTGTATTTATGATGAACTTACTCCAAATATCTTCTCGGCACAGACCATGATAGCTCAGAACTCGCTAGATTAGGAAATCTACCTGAAGTCAAGTGTGAGACATAATACACAAAATTGCACTGTTTTTTTTTTTTTTTTTTTTTTTAAAGAATGTAGCAGGGCAGCTAGGTGATACAGTGGATCAACCAGCAGCAGCCCTGAAGTCAGGAGAATCTGAGTTTAAATTTGGCCTCAGACACTTAACACTTCCTATTTATGTGACCCTAGACAAGTCACTTAACCCCAATTGCCTCACCAAAAAAAAAAATCCAGCAACATTTTTAAAAATAGGAAATGAATTTGCTTAATTTGACTGCATCATGATCCTATAGAATCAACTAGCATGTATAAACACTCTAAGATTTTCAAAGCTCTTTTCATGTATTAATTTTATGAAATTACCTAGAAATAGGTTTTTCTATTGTCTGGGCAGAAATTTAAATTCTAAACTTATAAAAAAATTTTTTTACAAAGAACAACCTTTTCTGCCTCAACATAATCTATTCACTTCAATATGGAGGAGATGGAAAATTCTTTGTGACCCCGAATGAAGATGTTACTTGTAGAAAGAGTTGTAACTTGAATATAAAGTCCTGATATTTTGGAATGAATGTAATTAGATTTTACAATATAATTAAAAATAAAAATGAATTTATAGAATAAAACAATTAGAATATATCTTGTTTTTATGAGAATCTTAGTTTATTATTTTGATAACAATTCTGTGTAAAATCTCTTAAAGTACAGATGTTTAGAGTGTGTTTAAAAGTTATGTTTAAAGTACAAAGGAAGAAGGAAAAATATGTAGGTGTTTAACTTAATAAGAGATAGAATTACATTGTAATTAATATCTACAGAAGGAAAACTAAAGATCATATTGTTATTGGAAATCCTATCTCATAAGTTCTGAAATATGTAATTTGTAATAAAATAATAAACCTATTAAATTATTTTGAAAATGAGTTGAGCAAAATATTGAAACCAGAATTTTGAAATCCATCTTGAATTCAACAGCATAAATCAAACTAGCAGAACAACTAGCCCCCGTGTTCAAGCTGTCTCCTTATTCCACTCCTCTGAGTCCCTTCTCCCTTTGATGAGTTCTACAATTTCATTGAGCCCCAGATCAACAATAATTAACTGATTGCTCCAACTTAGCCATCAGGATCCTGCCCTTCTTTAATTCCCCTTCTATTGTCGAGTTCTCTTTTTACACATCATTTATTTAATTTGGAAAAGATCCTTTAGGATAGAGATTATTTTTGTTTGTATTGTATCCCAAATGCTTAGTACAGTGCCTGACATACAGTAAACTTTTAATAAATGCTTGATGATTAACTATGTACCAAAACAAAGTAATTAAAAACCACATCTGACATTTGCTATTGTTGTTGTGAATGAACATATTGAATTGTGTAAAAACAGCATGCATAGCAGTCTATGCAATAGTCATTTCCTTGGTGCCAATCATTTAAATATCTTTGATATTTTAAATTTTTGGAGGTCTTCCAATAGGTGATAAAGGAAGGATAGTGTCAATCAAAATCAGTAGAAAGGCTGAACTTTTTAAAAAAACAGCTACTGAATTTCTTTGAAAAAGCATTAACTAGCTAGTCCTTGCAGTAGAAAAATTGAATGAGAAAATGTCCAATTTAAGGCAACAGCAAAGACAGATTAAATACAACTCAGAAAACATATATCCATCCTTTTAATCAATTGAAAACAATTTTAAAAGATTAAGATGATAAAATGAATTAAATCAATTCAAAGAAGAAAATAAACAATTTAAAATCAATCTGAAACGTTAAATCAGCAAAGCAAAGAAAGACAGTATGAGAGGAGAGTAAAAAAAGAAGAGAGAAAATAAAAAGAAGCAAATGTATTTTTATCTATACAATCATAAGAAATAACATGCAACAAAAACAAAAGGTAGAAGAGATGAAATCAGAACATTATTAATTTAACACTATTAACTTAATGAATGATAATAGTCATAAAATGAAGTGACTGAAACATGTTCTCTGTAAAACTGGAAAAGTAGTAGACAGGGATAAAAACCATAATGATTGAATTAGATATTTCACAATTGCTCATAAATTAGCTAACAAAATACTTGCCAGCTTAATGTGAAACATAAGTCTGATTCTGTCACATGTCTATCACCAAAAGATGAGACTGTGATCTCTCTACATAAATATATATTATCTATAAAGCATTCATAACCTGCATCATTACTACAAAATTCTAAGTGTGTAAAGAACATTGGTTTCGTGATTGTTGAATAAGCAGCTTTAAAGTAGCATAATATTAACAAACGTTTTCTTGAATACTACCATCTTTAACTCAGTTGGCATTCATAGATTCTTTTTAATTTTGTTGTTCATCTAATAAATATAAATTATTATAAACATTTTATAAACAATGAAAATAGCAAAGAGGAATATACAATATACATCTAGTTTTTTTTTAAATTCCTAGCAGTTAGATAGAATTTTAAGGTTTTCAAATCATTTTACAGATATTAAATATTTTTATCTTCCCAACAACCTTGAAAGGTAGGTGTTATCATTATGCTCAGTTTAAAGATAAGGAAACAGAACTTAAGTGACTTGCCCGGTGTCAAACAGCTAACAAGTATCTGAGACTAGATTTGAACTACTCTTCCTAATTCCAAATCCAGCTTTCTATCCACTATATAACCAATAGATCAATATAATAGATCAATATAACCAGATGCTTAAGAATGTAGTAACAAATTGCTATTTATCTTCCGTTCAGCATCTCATTTCCCTTTCTTCTACACATTATTAAAGATTTATTGATGTTCTTTTCATATGTCAGTATCCATCAATCTAGCCCCTATAATGTAATCACTCACTTTATAACAAATAGGTATATAGTCAACAAACTTGCCATTTTTAAAGAATGTACATCTGGTTCTATACCTCTCTGCTATCAAGTGGAAGATATGAGTTTTGTGAAGTGATTATGGTTGGCTGCTGCTTTGGTAAGATTTCTGAGCCATTTAATAGTTGTCTCCCCTTACATTATTATTGTGACTTTCGACAAAAATTGTTCTTCTCATTGTACTCTCCAATATGCATTAGTTTATACAAGTCACTCCACATTTTTTCTGAATTCATTATGAACCCTCTTATAGTCTTTGAACAGGTGATTTTTTTTGTACTAGTTCTATATCTTCCACATGCTTACCTGACATTTCACTCCTAACTTGAGAATTGGGTGTATTTTTCATCTTTCTTTTGAGGTTTCCCTACTTGGTTAAGCTAGCCTTGACCCTTATCTTGTAGAGTCAACTACTAGCTTCCTGGCTTCAATTCTCAGACCTTGGATCAGTGAGACTTAGAGAGTCTCCTAGAGTATAACTCCTATATAGTCTGTAGTCATAGTAATATACCTCTATATATCTTTAGGCCCTGAACTCTGGAGAAGCCACCTCCACCCCCATCCCTTTCATGTACATTCAAGGTTTAGACTGAGCTCTTGGATTATCCCCAGATTCCATGTAGGCTGTTTTTGGCCATTTTTTTTCCTTTATCACTTGGAAAACCTCAAACTCTGAAGTAACTGCTTCATATTCTATTTCTTTATAGGAAGGAGGAGCTCATTGATGTTTTCTTTGGTTATATTCATTTAAGAGATGATTCTCATAGAAGCCAAGTCTGTCTACAACCTTTCATATTATCATTCTAACTACTCTCTGTTATGGCTTATTCATGTATCAAAATATATATAAAATGGACTGAAATATACTAAGAACACCAAAGTATGTGATATACACATGAAAAGCTTTTCTTTTCAAAGCTTAATGTTTTTGACATTTCATGTAAAGCATAGCATCTCTCAAGGAGACAGATAGTTCATATAATTATTGTTCTGACTACTTTAAATCTTTTATTACTCCCTAATAGACCATAAACTCCAACTTAAAGGAAGTCAGTTGATCTAAACATCTTAAAAATATTTTATGTCCACAAATGACATAAAGTTATATGACTCTACTGAAATAACAGTAAGCAGTCTTTTCATATTATATATTTTCCCACAGATATCAAAATGTGTTGCACCCATGAAGTGTAAAATTCTTAATATGTTCCAAGGAAAGATAAAGTCTGAAGGCTTCATTTTCACATTTAGGCATCAAAATGAACTATTGTGCAAAAGCAATTCTATTAAATACTTGAATCTAAAATAACTAAATCTACAGCTGAAATATCAACTATTTCATTTGGTCATTTTACAAATGAGGAAACTGAGTTCCAGTGAGGCTAAGTGATTTAACGAAGATCACATAGGAATTAACTACAAATGCAATGTTCATTACACTGTTGCCCATATACAAGATACATTAAATATGATACTATTGAGAAGAAAGCTGTATCTGGATAAATTAAATAGTCAAAGTCAGAGAGAAGAGCACATTTAAATCAATTAACATCTATCTAGTTTTCTTATAAACCTTTGGAATTGTAAAATTAACAATTAAAGAGGATCTTAACAAAATCATGCAAAAAAGTATCAACTTTTCTAAGGCAGTTATAGAAAAATTGGCATTTCCTCACAAAAAATCAATAAGAGAATTTACAAATATTCTTAGAACACATTAATGGATCAAAAACCTGCTCCAAAATTTTGGAGTTAAGTAGATATGACTTTACCAACTCATATTAAAATTTTGACAGGACTTAATAGTCATTTGTTTTGGCAAATGTAACCCAAAGTGGTTTATTTTCTAATTCAGTCTGTGAAATATCTAAGATTAAAAAATAGAATCAAAAAGTTTTCTATAGGCCACATTCTCATTGACTCAGCCAATAATGTGTTTATCAATATGAAACAAATGTCTTTCATGCAAATTTGTTTATATAAGTGGAGTGTTTTATGATTGCAATTCAGAACCATGACATAAAGTTACATGACTCTACTGAACAATAACTGTAAGCAGTCTTTTCATCACTAGAAAATATGGAAGGAATATCTTTTCAAAATCTAGATTTAGTGATTAATACAGATTACATAGCATAGGGCTCACAGATAGCAAACAGTCAAATACAAAGCTCAAAATATGCTTATATATTCAAGTAAACTGGAACCTAGAATCACAGATTAAACTATTGTCTACAAATGTCTAATATCATAAATATATAGAATGAAGAGCTTTCAATGTAGCAGAAGAAATTAAAATCATGTTAAATCATGATGAAGTATATATATCCCTATCATTCTGACTGTTCTTAATTCTTTCCAAGTCTATGAGGGAGATACTATTATCATCCTCATACTGTAAATGTAGGAAATGAGGGAAAGAGAAGTTTATCCAGTGAGTGTCTGAAGCCATATTAAAAGTGATAGCTTACTAATTTCAAATCACTTATATTGTACTGTTTGGACTAGCTCTCTGGAGGAGATCAGGACCAGCCTTAGTCTTAGTGGAAGAGTGAAGGAGGCAGGAGAGCCACCATGATGGATGGTCTAAGATGGAGTGTCTGTTTCCAATCTTCTCAGTCCTTAAATACCTCAGTATGATTATATCATTACAGCACACTAAGTATGTGCCAATTAGAGAACCATTATCTTATTAATCACACTGAGTAAGTACTAGCTATAAGCACCCTGCTGTAAGTATCCCTTACTTCAAGTAGAACATAGGTGGTCATGCCCTCTTTGATTTCTCAGGAAGGGAAGTGGGCATCAGTGGGAAATGGGAAGCCAAACTAGATATTGTTAGCAGGTTTCCTCTGGGCTGAAAGGTCTTATACCTTACCCAGAGATCCCCCACTATCTGTGGCCCTCTACATCTCCTGCTTTCTTTTGTTTTACTTAAAACAGGTATACCTAAATCCATTAGCATGGGAGGTATTACACAAGCACGTAACAAACAACATGAATCAACATGAGGAATTATATATGTCCATAAGTCCTAAAAAGGGGGTATATAAGTAACAATCATACATACACCTCCTCTTTCAGTAGCCAAGAGAAAACCAATCTATTGTCCATCATTTCATATCTCAGGGAATCCAATGATTCCTGCAAATTTTGAAGTTCTGCAATAGTCTCATTAACAATTTTTGATGTTCACTGTCATACTTTTTCAGTAGCACATGTAGTCAGAGATGGAATGACCAGATGTTTCTTGAGTCTTCTCCTTTGTTTTGAGGTTTTTTTCTCTTTTTCTGTCTCTCTGAGCAAAGTGCTTGTTGGCATCCATTTGATTCCTTCTCCATCTGTAAAGATACAAACAAACCCTTTCTCCCAAGCAGTTAATGTATCTAGTACCTTCTATTTACCACTTTCTAAATTTCTCTTCATCACCTGGCAATTACATTGGAGCTGCTTGCACTGGACACTGCCCTTCTGTTGGGTTTAAAAAGGCTATATTCTCTACAATTGTAATCCCTTCCTGCCATCTGATTGCTTTTAGGCTGATTGATCACATCAGAGCCCTGAACTTGTAAAGGTGTAACCTTGGCAGCCATTATGCCCCACCTGTCTTTTGTTTGATATCTTGGACCTGGGCCCTATCTCTCATTTCCCTGAGTCAACATACATTCTGAGGCCCAGTGCAAACCTTGGTTGCATTTTATACAGGGAGTTATGGGTTTTGTTCTCTCACCCTGTCTTCTCATTCTATCTCTTTGCCTACATTGAGCTCTCAGATGTCCAATTTTTCCACACTTAAAACATTGATGAGTCTCTCTAGAAGTTCCTTGTGAAAAGGGACTCTGTCTTTCCATGTTCATCATAGTCCGGGTATAATAAGTATTTGTACCCAATCTGGCATAGTGTTTTATAATTTTCTCTAAAGGAGCATCTTTGTGTAGTCCCCATATAATTCTTCTGCAAACCTCATTAGCATTTCCCTTAGCCAGTTGTCTGATCATTATTTCTGTAGCTGTATTTTCTCCAATGGTTCGTGTGACAGATGTTTGCAAACATCCCACAAAATCTGTAAAGGGTTCATTGGTACCTTGCTCTATTTTTGTGAAGGCTTCCCCTCAATCTTTCCCTAGAAGAATACCCCAAGCTTTTACAGCAGCAGTAGCAATTTGTTCATATGATCCTATGGGGTAATTAATCTGTGCTGAATTCTCTGCATACTGACTTTCACTTGCTAGTTGGTCAAAAATGATTTGTACTTTAACTCCAGTTTGCTTATTGCATTGGGCTTGAATCCTACATAATTCATAATACTACGAAAGCCACAACAAGTTTTGTCCAGGTTCTAAACATGTCCTTTAATGTACTACATAGATTTGCTGAGCCATGAAATATAAAAATTGGATGATTTCCAATTGCATTTAGATTCTTACATTTTTTGCATTTTGGAAAGGATCTTAAAAGACAGTCTAACCTAATTTTCTGTATGAGGAGATAGGGAAATAGAGAAGTGATGTGAATTGCCTATGTTTACACATCTGTCTCCTAACTCTCTTGTCTTCTTGAAAGTGATAATTAGAATTTCAAAGTACTTTGAACATTGCTACAAAGAAGGTGAATTGACATTAGCCATTACTTTAATAAATAATAATGTGATTAAAAGAACTATGAAGGAGCCAAACTATATTACTCCTCCAGGACAAATTAGTGATGAAGCACATATTTCCATATTTGGACATTGTGAAGGTCTGATGTGCCTCCTTTTCTTTATTGGTTACAAGAAAGCTCCTTGAGCAAACAAGATGGCTCTAAAACTAGCATGTTATTTTTTTTTAATGTGCTTAAACAAAAGGAACACAAGATACTGACATTTTTAGTATGTTGAGAATATGATATTCCTTCAGTGTGAGTCTACACTGTGGGTCTGCATACATGCATGTGCGCGCACACGTATCTGTATGCAAATGTTTTTCCCAATGGGTAATTACGCCAAACCTAGTAAGTAGATCTTTGAACAATAAATGTGGCAGGACTGACCAGAGCTTCTATGCCAATTGTATCATTTTGAATATCCAGGAACAAACTATACATTCTAATAAAGCATAGCACTTGAATGGAGGATGTAACCAACAAATGAACTAGAGCACATTACAGCTCTGGTGATCCTGCTTCTGCTACTTTTATGACTTTAGACAAGAACATCACTTTATCATCTCTGGTTCTCAGTTTCATCATCAATAAAGTGGGAAAGGATATATTGGATTAGATGACCTCTAATGTCTTATTACTTATCAGTCTCTATTATCTCCATTCTACAGATTAAGAAACTGAAACCCAGATGGATAAAGTGACTTGCCCCAGTAGCTATTACAGCTTCTGCAGTAGGTTGGCTCTGTGGCCCTTGGCAAGTCATTCTACTTCATAATGCCCAAGACATCTCTAAAAAAGGAAATTGCTAAACAGTTAAAGTTTATGTTGGTTGAACATTCATGAAACATTTCCTATACTGATGAAATGAGAGGTGGATCAAAAATGGTGTCACATTCAGGACTTAAACTCAGTTCCTCAAGGCATTGCATTTTTCTGAATAGGCCTTGAATAGGCTTATTTTGTGTGCATTATAAAATAACTGGATTTAAAACTATGTGACTTGAAACTAAAGCTTCTGAAGATAACCTAAGAGTTTCTTCCAGTTAATGTTTTAAGACTGAAATAATTTTATTTATTAATAAAATGTTATCAGCAATAAAGAGACTGCTTTGGAATTGATAAGACCAGGATTCCAGGTTTACCTATGTTATCTATGCCATCTAAATGAAAGGGGATAAATTCTTTAACCCTTCTGCAACTCTATGTTTCAGTCAAGTTCTAAGAGTTTCTGAGAAAGTTAAGAAATCACAGGTCTAGATAAAATCAATAGTGTAGATAATCTGACAAACCACTCCATTCTTTTTCTAAAAATATTCCTGGTCAATTCCAAACTTCCAGCAATGTTTAGAACCTCTATAAAATATTTGTCTGTATTTGGAGTGTTTTTGTACATGTGAAAAAAAAATTCTTCAAAGTATTAGAGTGGCCCTAGTTTTAATGGACAGATATAAGATACCTTATCCTAAAACCAGTAGTTTTAGACTATCTTTATAAAATAGTAATGTACAATTTGACATCATTGGAATTATTTTCTTTGCTTCTTAGGCCTATTCCTCCCCAGAAATACTTTTACATTTTAATTTGGATTATTATATCTGAGAATTTTGCTCCATAAAGTTCGATGACTCTGAACATTTCCCTCCAGCAAATCAGTTTTGAGTTATAATTAATAGTTTTCTCAAATAATAGATAATACTCCTCAATAAAATAGACCATCCTTCTAGAGCTCAAGGCAACATCCAGCTAATTTGCAAAAGAAAACTATAATTAGTTTTTGTCATATTTTTAGAGAATCATCTTAAATTCATTAATTTAAGATTAATTAATTTAAGATGACCATTTCCTTTAAGGAGTTTCCTTTTCAGATAGCCAAGGGCAAACTCAAGGGATACTTTCTTTAATTGAATAATCAAAAACTTCCCTCTTCTCTTAGATTGATCATTATCCTAATCCAGCTGAGGCACAGTGAAATAGCTTGCTTTTAGGCAAATAAATCAAGGACGCCAATCCTTCATCCAATAATTAATTGCCCTAATTACTTCAGGGGGAAGTCCTTCTAGAGCAGAATTGGAGAGAGTAATGGTATTTTTTGAGAATTATTTAAGACTGATAAGACTTTTCTTTCAAATTAACTCAAAGTTAATTACAAACTAGGATAATTATTTTAATGTTTACTTAATTGTTCCAAAAAGGATTACAAGGGAAAGGATATATTAGCTAGGTTTGACATGTCAAAGCACCTTGAGAATCTGATCCCCACACTCCCCTGTGTAACTTCATCTCCCATTACTTCCATCCACAAAATTTTTTTCACTCTGGAAAAATGGCCTAAAATTATGAATCCTAAAATTAAAACTTGAGCATTCTTGGTCCTGAACAAAGAGTTCTATTATTTTTTTTTTTTCTGCAAAGCTGACCTCCTCATTTTACTCTGATTATCCAAATTACATTTATCTGATGAAGCCTATTTAAAATCTCCCATCTTTGGACTAGAAGTTGAAATAGTACAACCTTAGTCTTGGATCTTTTACTGATTATTTGTGTAAACACAGCCCTTTCTTAACCTCATATTCCCCATCTGGTAGTCCAAAGCTTTTAAATACCAATTAAGTCTGGTGTGTTCTCTTTTTCCCTTAAATTCATATTATTCATTGTATGAACCATTCATTTTACAATTAATCATATATCGCCTTGTGACATTATATATATAATTGTAGATAATATTTAACATTTAATGTATTTATATCATATATATCTGAACTTAAAGGACAGACCCAAGTTTAGCTTTTAACATTGACTAGTTGGAAGAGTAGGAGAAAGTCCTTTAAATCTTCTGATTCTCATTTAGCTCATATGTAAAATGGAGACTGCAAAATCTCAGAGATCATTTAGTCCCATACACACATTTTATAGCAATCTTCTTTGGCAAGTTGCCATCCAACTTCTACTTGAAGACCTTCACTACCCCTTGCACTCTTGGAAACCCCTAATCATGGCATAAAATTCTTTTATTTTTCCAATGAATAAAAAAAATCAATTTTTCTAATGAATAAATAAATGAAATTTGTTAAGTATTTACAATGTAGCCTTCTTTTAATTTAACTAGTTTCAGATGCTTTGCTAAGATGGATGATAGACAGGGATAATAAGGCTGATAAGGAACAATGAGGATTGATTGGTGTATAATAAGAATGTTAAACTTGGATAACCAAAAGACTTAGTAGGATATGTTAGCTGTTTTCATGTTTTTGAAGAACTGTAATTGGTTAAAAGCTATATTAGCCACTGGGGACAGAATTAGAAGCAATAGTATGAAGTTATTTCTTTGTGATTTCTGGATTTCTCATGAACAAATTTTCCTTTATTCCAAATGTATTCCTCTTTTATCTTTCCATGTTCTAATATGATATATCAGATCCAGCTCTACTTTCTTCCCCAGCCTTAATGATAAATAACATCGCTGGCTATCTTTTCAATTAGGTTGTATCTTACTTCATGCTCCCTCTTCTCCCAACCAATAAACTAAACAAAGAAGGAGGGTAGACATACATATTTCTTCCCAGTGCCACTTCTAAACCCTTCTCTGCCCCATTATGTAGTAACTTTCTTTTTTGTGGTTCAATTTATCTAGATATATTACCTTTTGTGAAATATTTTTTTTTCTTAAGGAATTCAGAATTTGGAGCATAATCTTCCTCTTCCCCCTCACTCTTGTCATATTTGTTCTATTTTATCAAAATTTATCAGTGTCCTTAATATACAATATCCCCAACTGAATTTAGTATTCTAGATGTAATCTAATAAGGTTGAATGTTTAACAGTACAATTATATCTCTTATTCTAAGACTGGCCATTCTCAATGCAGGCTAGTCTCCAGAATAAGAGATGTGCTAAGAATTCTCCTACCTATTTCTCAGGGCTGTTGTAAGGACAAATCTTTCTAAATTTTAAGGTTCTTTGTGAGTATGAGTTATTTTATGGTATTGGTTATCTCCTAATCTATGTCATGACCTTCTCCAGAATAGCAGTCTTCCTACATTTGTGTATTTATTTTATACCACAGTAGGCAACAAATATTGTGGTCAACAAAAAAAAGTGGTCAACAAATATTGGAAAATTTTTTTTCGAAGAAGGAATTTTACATGGTAAATCAAAGTTCTTTCTTTCCGTTTCTTTTTGTTTGTTTTTTTTTATCTGCATAAAAGTAATCCAATGAACAACTTGCTGAGTCCTGTAGAGATATGGATTGAATTTACTTTGTAGCCTTCTGGAGGGTTTTGGAATATTGCCAAGTAGCAGAGCTTCATGGAGTGAATACAGTGACAAAATTTTAGCTCCAACCTCTAGTCAGTGGCAGGAAAAGCTAGATTCTAGAGACAAGATATAGTACTTTGGTTTGGTCCATAACACTTTGTTACTTCTTAGAGTAGAGAATTTCATCCATGCCAGATTCTACCTCATTAATATTTTAATTGCTACCTTTCTCTTAGGGATATCAGAGCAAACATATTGCATTACCCATTTACTCAAGTAAATGAGACTATTAAGGAGACAGAATCAACAATTTTAGGGCTGTTGTCTTGGCTGTAGTGGATATGGCACAGAAAATTTTTTGAAGAATTTGATTTTGTGTGGTTTTCTAATATGCTTGCATCAATAAAACTTACAAGTAGCAGGAAAAGTCAATAAGAATGATGAAATTCTTTTGTCCTGATGCATAGAAACACAGAATTAGAATACAAAATTGGTAATCTATTAGAAAGGCTTAAACCTGAAATCATTAGCTTAACATAACTTTCTTTATAGTCTACTGTGCAGCCTATAATTTAATTCAGGAAAACTTTTAAAATATGCCTTTGTATTAAATACTCTTTTCTAAAGTGTTGAAGATAATTTAGGTTATGTTTGGGATTGAAGGTAGATGTGCTAGGAATTGCAGGTGATTGTTTAATATTTGTTGTGGATCTTCATCAAATGTTGTGTGACTTTAAATTTTCATTGCACAGCTGTATATCATTGCAAATAATTTCATGTTTTATGAATATATAGGGACTTCGGGGGCTAAATGGAATTGGTTCCTCTTCCTTCACTTAGGGGAGAATTCCTTCGTCCCTTCATCATAAATATAAATGGGAGTGGGAGTGCAAAGGAAAGGGTAGTCTGCCTTTCCATGCATATATATTCTAGAAAGTTTTAAGAAAGGAGAGCTGGGTTCTACCCCTTTCAAAATAGCAATCCAGCACTTCATGATTAAGGGACTTCTAGCCACAAGAGGGCCACAGTCCTTTAACCAATGATTGAAATTGAAGTCCTCATAATCAAATCACAGAGCAGTAGAGTTGGAAGTTAATGTTGTCTAAGCTACTCATTTTACAAAGTAAAATAGAAGCTTACACTGAAGTAACTTGCCTAAGGCCACAAAATTATTAAGTATTAGTGACAGAGCTATCAGTCTGATCTGCTTACTCTAAGAATGTTGCTCTATCCACCAGATCATGTTGTCCTAGAGGTAAGGAATCCCCCATGCATAACATGGGAAATTGGAAATTTTGCTTCAGATTTTTCTGTAGATATTGAGCATAACACTTAGAAATAGTGTATACTTTAATAATTTATAAAATGCTACTAATTTCTTTGGAGAGGAGAAAATGAGTGATTTTAACAGTGAGGAAACTGCCAGGGTAGAAATTCTCACCATTAATGCAGACTAAAAAGTCCAGGACACTCTAGACAGTTAGTTCCCCAGGGATACCATGAAGTTAGGTGATTTGTCTATGACCTCTTAACCAGGGTTAGAGGCATCACTTCATCCTTTGTCTTCCTGACTTCAAGATAAGCATGCTATTCATTCTATTGTTCTGGGTGTCACTATCCACTCCTCAAAAACAAACAACCAATACACAAAAAACCCACAAAAACCCTTCACTTTTTTTTTTTTTTTTTTTTTTAGTAATATTGCATCAGTGTAGGTACTTTTCTATCCTAGTGCAGAGGGGCATTCTTTTCCATTTACAATCTTTGAGATTACATTATTTGCCTGGGTTCACATAACCAGAAGAGGAACTTGAATCCAAGTCTTCCTGACCCGGCAGCATGTTCTCTAGCCATTGTACCAGGTTATAACATTTCTTGACTCCCAAATAGTTTTCCTCACAATTACTATAACATAAAGGTACAAGTATTATTAACTTGACTTTAAAGAGAAGAAATTGCCTCTTAGATGAATGAAATATAATATGGTATATGTGCATATATAAATAATTTAAGTAGACCAGGTAGTTTTTGTTTGACTTGTCATCTGTGTCATTACTTGGTGCCAGTTGATCTTTCCTATGGCTCTACTTCTCCATCTCCTTCTTCTTTCCAAACCTCTTAAATTTAGTCTTCCCCTACCCACCCTAATTTAGCCCTTGCCAAGTTCACATAAAATTTTGTTCTCTTATGTAAATCAGCTAATCTTCTTTGAGGAGTGAGATATTAATGATTTTTAAGGTATTATCCCTTCAGGTTATATTTTCTTCTTGAAAGGAAAATTTTGAAGGATGGGAACTCAAAAGGTAAAAAAAAAAAAAAAAAGTAAAATACTATTATAGGAAAAAATATTATAGTTAGTAATGGGAACATATTTCTGGACAGAAAACCCAACCTAGTGACCTGAAACTACCTTATGTGAGTTTTCTCTATTTGTCTAGCAATAATATCATCCACTCTCTTCTCTTTCTACTTCCTTCTCTGTGATTTCTTCTTCTCCATTTCCTTACTATTTTCTTTCTCTTTCTCTTTTATTTTTGCCTTCCTTTTTCTTTTTTTTAACCCCTTTTCTGTTTATACTCCATATTTCTTCCCCATCACCATAGTTTTATCCGTTTTCTCTCTCTTGTCTTTCCTTTGTTTAGCAAGGGAAATATTTGTTTTATGCACCACAGTCATTTTGTTTATCAAGTAGTGCCTCCACTTACCCAAACATAATTTTATTGTTCATTTCACCAGCCTCTTTTACCTAATTTCCCCTTTATCAAGCCCTCTATATAGCCCTCCCCTTCCATCTATTTTCTTATGCAGGAATCCCCTGTCTTAAAAACAACCCAAGAACACTTGGTTCTTCGTATTCATTCCTTTCAGTGCAAGATTCATTATATGTTTACTCACTGTTCTTCTGCCTTGGTATTACTATAACAGATCAATTTAAAATAGTTAATTTCTCCAAGAAGTACTGGTATCCAGAGGTCTAGATGTTTTTATACCTGTACAGCTGTGCTGTTTCAGTCTCTCCTTCGTTTTTTTATTTATTCTGCTAGTAACAGCAGGCACTGAGCAGCTGAAGAATCAGCAGAAGGAGAAAAAACCAAAGCTGACAATTTACTTTAGAAATAGCACAAAACCACAATAACCATCAGAGTAATGCTGAATACAATTTGGAATCACTGTCAGGCAACTGCAGAATTTATCCATCATATGTAAACAAGCTGTTGTTCATCTTCTTAAGAGTTACATTAATTATCTGGGAAAAATTAACTGGACTTTCATTAGGTTATATTCCACAGTGTTACTGCAGGAAGAAAATGGCATTCAGTTAAAAGATAGTAGAACAAAGAATATAGGTCAACCTGGTAAGCAGTAAGGGGAAAAGACAGGAAATCTTCACTATTTAAAACCTAAAAATGTATATTAATGCAAATAAATAGAATTTTCTGACCTAATTTATAATATTTTAGTGGTTCACCATTTTAAAGTATATAACAGGGTTAGGAGAGGAAAAAATGACCTAGTTTCAAAAAGAAATATAAAAAGAAACTGAATTAATAGGACATAGAAATACTGTGAAATTATATCAGTGGCTTATGAAGAAAGCAACTTCTACTTACAGCAATTGTGTAGAAAGAACATTTGTTAAATGAGTGGAAGAGGCAAAGAAGGAGAGATAACTTAGTTGCTTTGACACTTTCATTCAATATTTTCATTCAGTAAGAGTAGTATGTACTGTACTATCACTGTCTATCACTCCATACTTTTTCAATCATTCTCACATCTCTTCATTATAGTAAATTTTTGTTCATGTCATTCCATAAATCTTCCATAGTCAATCCATGTTTTTTGTTTTTGTTTTTGTTTTCTGAGTAACAGTCTAGCATTTTGGTTGTCCGTCTATTTTCTCTTCTGGAATTATAACTAACAGGAATCTAAAATTTTTCTCGTTATCAGGGGAACTAAGAAGAAAAAAATAACCTTACAGATGGTTCTTTTTTGACTTTTTGTTTTGTTTTACATAATCATTTCTCCCTTTTTAGAAACATTTGCTCTTAATCTCTCAATCATCAAATCTAATAGCCTTTTTGACTTCTCTACAACATTTAAAGCTAGTGATCACATCCTCTTGAATAGTCTCTCTTCTCTAGATTTTTGTGTTACTACTCTTTCATGGATTCTTCTACCCATCTGATTATTCCCTCTTACTCTCTTTTGCTGGTTTTTCATTTCACACCTATTAACCATGCATATTTCCCAAGTCTTTGTGCTCAACTCTCTTTTCTTTTCCTTCTTTACTGTCTTAAGTTGATAATATCATCACTTTTCATAAATTCAATTATATCAAAGCAGTTGATTCATACACATACACACACACACACACACACACACACACACACACACACACACACACACACCCCTAGCATCAAGCTCTAATTTGTCTCTTATGCTCCATGGAAAACTATCATGGAATAAATTGAACTAGATTTCTAGAAGACATCTCAAGTTCAATATATCCAATAAAGAAAACATCTTTTATTTTTTCCTAATCACTGAAATTGTTTTCTACTCCTCATTTTCACTGCCTCCATGTGTCTAATCCATTGGCAGATCTTGTCAGTCTTCCAACCATTCTTCATGTATATATTCTTCTTCTTATTCAACTACAAACTGCTAAGGAAAATTTACTGAAACATGGTTATGCCCAAGTCACCATTTTAATAAATTTCATTAGCTCCCTATTACACCCAAGAACAAAATAAAGCTTTCTGTTTGGCATATAACACTCTCTACTATCTTGACAGCTTTCTAATTCTCTGGACCTCTTAAACTTGGCTCACCTCCACATACTTTCTGACATAGTTTCACTGGCCTACTTAGAGATTCTGAAACATAATTCTCCCACTTCCAAAATTTTACACTGACTGCCTCTCCCTACAGTCCTGGAATACCTTTCTTCCTTACCCTTCACTCATCTCTCTTCCTATATTTTTTCAAGACTCTCATCTTTTTTTTCAGTCTCTCAAGCGGCCAATACATCTGAGATTACCTTATATTGGCTCTGGATCTATAGCTTTGTATCTAGTGACAAAAATGTGTTCTTTCCCATTGAAATATGAGCTCTTTAAGAGCTGAGACTTTTTGTCTTTCTTTGTATCCCAAGCACTTAGAATAGTGCCTGACACATAGTAAGTGACTAATAAGTATTTTTAATTTAATCTCTTTTATTTTATTTATTTAATATTTTTTCTTCAGCTACATTCAAAACAAAAAATACACATTTGTTTTTTAAATTTTTGAGTTCTAGATTCTCACTCTTATCCCCACCCACAGTTAAGAAACCACTTATGAAAGTATGCAAAACAGTTCCATTAAAGTCAAGTTGTGAAAAAAGACATAGATTTCCCTACCTAAAGAAATAAAAACCTTTAAGAAAAATTGAGTTGAGAAAAAATCAGACAGAGATTCAACAGAGAGAAGAATGAGGAGAAGGAGGCAGGGAGGGAAGAAAGGAAGGAGAAAGAATGAGAATGCTTCAATCTGTATTCAGACAGATTTCTGGATATGAATATGATTTTCATCATAAGTCCTTCAGAGTAGTCGTGGATGATTGTACTTGTGAGAATAGCAGTTATTCACAGCTGGTCATCCCAGAATATTGCTATTACTTTGCATACCATACATTTCATTTTGTTTGTGTTTGGGGAAGACTTTCCAGTTTGTTTGTTTGTTTGTTTGTTTGTTTTTCCAGAATATCCTGCTTATCATTTTCTACAGAACAATAATATGCCATCATAAACACACATCACAGTTTATTGAGCCATTCCCTAATTGATGGGTATCTCCTCAATTTCTGAGGGTTTTTTTTTGCCCCGAGAAGAGAGTTGCTATGAATAATTTTTGTACATATAGGTCATTTTACTTTTTTAAATCTCTTTTGGTATTCATGGCACATAGTAATGTGGTTAGGTCAAAGGAAATGTGTGAATTCAAAACTCTTTGAACACAAATCATATCTTCTGATCATTTATCAACTGCATAATGGCTCTTTTTTTATAGAAATTTAATTCAGTTTCCTCTATATTTGAGAAATGAGGCCTTATTAGAAAAACTTGCTTTGAAATTCTTTTTGCAATTGCTATTGCTAATTGAATTTTCTCCTCATTTATTCTCTCTCTCCTTTCAGCTTGTCCCTCCTCAAAAATGTTTGGTACTGACCACTTCTTCCCCCAATATGCCTACTTTTTTTTAATCACTCTCCATACCTTCCCATACCATTCCCCTCCTATTTCCCTGGAGGGTAAGATAGATTTCTATATCTCTATTAAGTATGTATGTTATTCCCTCTTTGAGCCAGTTCTGATGAGAGTAAGGTTCATTCTCTCACCCTCTCTTCCCCTTTCCCTCCACTTTAAAAACATTTTCTTGGTTCTTTTGTTTTGGCAGATCATTTGCACCATTCTATTTCTCCCTTTTTCTTTCTTCCAGTCCATTCCTCTCTCATTTCTTAATTCCATCATTTTTTAAAAGATACTATCCTTTCATATTCATCAGAAATGAATAAGATTCCCCTGTTTCATTGAATGTCCATCTTTTTCCCTGAAAGATAATGCTTAATTTTGTTAGGTAGTTGATGATTCTTGGCTAAAATCTAAGTTCCTTTGCTTTAAGATTTTAAAAGTCTCTAGGAGCAAGGAATGCAGTTCAAGGCATGTGAGAGGACCTGAGGGAAAAGATATATTGAGGCGCAGGCGAGTTCTATGTGGAAGTGGGGCATAGCTCCAAGATGCAATGTCTGACCCCAGGTACCATGTCTCCCTTCTTAGTGCTCTCAAAGCCTAGCATAACTCCCTCCTTCTTCTCGGGCCAATTCCATTATGACCTGCTTGTCTAGGTTCCTAGAGGACCTCCCCTTCTCCTGGATCATCAGGGATTATACCATAGTTATACCATATGTGCTTCCTAAGAATAAATTTCTCTTTCACTTCACTTCTACCTCCTGGTTGGTCTTTCTTTGTGGAATTCTGGTTGGTGCCCGAAGATGGGTAAATGTGGACTACCAATGACACTGATGGGTGGGCAGTTAGAGTAGCACTAAGGAAATCTACAAAGTTAGAGTAGCATTAAGGGATGCTACACTTTGCCTTTCAGAATATCAAATTCTAGGCCCTTTGATCCTTTAAAGAGAAAGCTGCTAAATCCTGGTAATCCTGATTGTGGCTCCTCAATATTTGAATTATTTCTTTCTGGCTGCATTGCAATATTTTTTCCTTGATCTGATAATTCTGAAATTTTGCTACGATGTTCTTTGGAGTTTTCATTTTGGGGTATTTTTCAGGAAGTGATTGGTGAATTCTTTAAATGGCTATTTTACTCTCTGGTCCTAGGATATCAGGTCAGTTTTCTTTAATGATTTCCTGAAAGATGATGTCTGGACTCTCTTTCATCATAGTTTTCAGGAAGTCTAATAATCCTTAGATTGTCTGTCCTAGATCTATTTTCCAGATCAGCTCTTTTTCCAATGAGATATTTTATATTTTCTTCTATTTTTTCATTTTTTCGGGGGATTTGACTGATTCTTGAAGTCTCATTGAGTCATTCACTTCCATTTGTTCAATTCTAATTTTACAGGCAGCAGAAACTTTAGGTTGCCCTGAGCTGGTGCTGACTGACTTCCAGTGCTGGGTGGGCATGACCAGGTCACTTGTTATTCTGGGGTTCAGAGACTCATTATTTGGCTTTTGTATTTGCATTGGATGTCTCACAGATAATCTGCTGATTCACTAGCTTGTAACCAGGACAGAGTAGTCAACACTGCTGTATTAGGCAAAATATGGACACCACACTACTCTAGCTCTCTTCAGTTCACCTGCACTCAGCCATCTCCCTCCCTCTCTCCCCCCTGCCCCCAATTGAAACAGACCTTCTCTGAAGTTCTTCTGAAACATCTTCTGCTGGAAATTTGTTACACTTCAAATATTTGTGGGTTGTGCCACTCCAAAACCAGTTCAGAGTCTTTATCTGTTGTTGATCTGAGGGACTCCAGAAGGAGCTCAGATAAATATCTGTCCGCTCTCCACTGTCAATAATTATCTCCAATTCATTCTTGGTCACAAATTCCATCCTCTTCCACAGAACTATGTTGTTTTTTTTTATTTATTTATTTGCCTATAAAATCAAATCACTCTTTATGCCTAGATCATGAACCCATTTCAATCTTATCTTGGTATAGAGTGTTAAGTGTAAGTCAGAACCTAGTTTCTGCCATACTAGTTTCCAAATTCCCTAGAAGTTTTTGACAAATAATGAGTTTCTATCCCAAAAGCTGGAGTCTTTGGGTTTGTTAAACACTAGATTACTATAGGCATTGACTATTTTGTCTTGTGAGCATAACCTATTCCACTGATTGACTACTCTATTTCTTAGCCAGTACCAAATGGTTTTGATGACCCCCTGCTTTATAATATAGTTTTAAATCTAACACAGGTAAATCATCTTCATTTGCATTTTTTCATTAATTCCCTTGAAATTCTTGTTCTTCCAGATGGACTTTGTTATTACTTTTTCTAACTCTGTAAAATAATTTCTTGGGAGGTTGATTGGTATAGCACTAAGTAAGTAGATTAATTTAGGTAGTATTGTCATTTTTATTATATTTGCTTGATCTATCCAAGAGCATTTGACATTTTTCCCATTGTTTAGATCTGACTTTATTTGTGTGGAAAGTGTTTTATAGTTGTGTTCACATAGTTCATAACTTTGCCTTGGCAGGTAGACTTCCAAATATTTTATATTATCAAAAGTCATTTGAAATGGATTTTTCTCTTTGTATCTCTTACTGTTGGATTTTGTTGGTAATATGTAAAAAATGCTGGTGATTTCTATGGATTTATTTTGTATCTTGAAACTTTGCTAACATTGTGGATTGTTGCTAGTAGTTTTTTAATTGATTCTCTAGGGTTCTTTAAGTATACCATCATGTCATCTTCAAGGAGTGATAATTTGGTTTCCTCATTACCTATTTTAATTCCTTTAATCTCTTTTTCTTTTCTTATTGTCAAAGCTAACATTTCTAATACAATATTGAATATGAATGGTGATAGAAGGGCTAGATAGCCCTACATGTCCTACATAGTAATATATAATTTGAAAATTAAAGTTGATTTTCCTAAGTGTTGTTTAGTTGTGAGTTCTGTGAAGGATGTTGATTTTTTGATAAAATAAATATAATCAAAAATAGAAATTGACTTCATTAATATGAATTAAAATATCTCCTAGGAGTTACTATAAGGGAAAGAAATATAAAGTAAGGTGGTAAGAAAGATGAGATAATAAAATATCAGAAGAGTAATAAAAAGTCCAGTTCTATTGATTTTAGGGGGAGAGTTTTTAGGGGAAATTAATATCTTATCAATGCCAACATTTCTTCTCTTACTAAGGATCACAATCCATTCTGTGCTTTCTGTGTGATTCTTGTCTTAATTTTCTCATGGTTTCTTCACTTGTAATGTTTCTGGAGGTTAGTTTTCTGGAGGTCTCTAAACTAGCCTTTGTTTCAACAGAATGATCACCACAAGAATAGCCAGAGATAAAGTCCAAAAATCTTTATTGTCTCCTTCACAGATTTGCCTCCTGGCCTGGGGCCCAGGCTAGCTTTCTGGAGGTCCTCCAGAATGTGTCTTGGTTTCAGTGGGGGAGGCAGGAGGACCACCATGATGGTTTCTGTCTTGAAGTCTCCCTGAGTCCAGAGCTTGTCTCCGGGCTTCAGTCCTCTGTCTTCCCCTAGTCTTTTCCTGTCCCCTCTAGGTCTGACTCTGTCCTCTTAAATACTCTATTATAATCAAATCCATTCATCATACTAAGTATAAGCCAATCATTATGTCACTAGAGAACCATTATTTGTTGTAAGATTAATTCAATCATATTGAACTAGAGAACTATTAATCACCATTCTAAATTAGATAATCATTGTCTTATCAATTCCACTGAGTTAACACCTTGTAAGAATCCTTGTTTCAAGTACAGAATTCTGGCTCATTACATTCACTGAGTTCACTGCTTTTGTCTAGGCCTCTTAAAAAACCGTAAAAACAAATGCAAAAAAAAAAAGGTCCTAATGAAGCACTTGGGCTATCCCTAGATTGTACCACACACATGACCAGGCCACTATTTTTTTTTTTAATTCATGAATTTCTTCACTGATATGCTTTGTATATTTTCTTAAATAAACTATGGGCCAACATAGAAAATATATGGCATTCTATTTGAGCCTATGAAAAGATAGAGAGGAATCCATTAAGGACAATGAGTCCAATTAATTATTCTCCTAGTAATTGTGGCTATTGACAAAAAGTAAAGAGACAAAAAGCTTTTAGTACAATCTAAGAAAGCAAAGGAAGAACAGATCCTCTAGTTTACAAATGGTCAAAACAAATAGTGAAAAGACTAGCTGTTGAAATTGAAATGAAAGTTGCATATAACAAGGATTACCTTTGACAATCTGGGAAACTTTTCAAATTTTGTAGTTTGATATGGCACTGAGTAAGAAAATTAACTTGGACAGATTGTCATTTTTATTATATTGGCTTGGCCTAAGCATAAGCAATTAATATTTCTTACCGTTAGATCTGTTTTCATTTGTTTAAAAAGTATTTTGTAAACAGTTTACAAAATACTGGGTATATCTTGGTAGATTCCCTAGTATTTTATATTGCCTGAAATTATTTTAAATGGGATTTATTTTTCTATATCTTCTTGCTGGATTTTGTTGGTAGTATATAGAAATGCTGATGATTTATATGAGTTTATTCATGTCCTGCAACTTTGCTAGATTTGTTAATTGTTTCAACTAGTTTTTGAGTTGATTTTCTAAGGTTCTCTAAATATACCATCATATTACTAGTAAAGAATAAAAGTTTTGTTTTCTCAATTGCATTTTTAAGTTCTTTTTTATTTCTTGAACAATTCCAATTCTTAAGAAATTATTATATTCCTTGAGCTTTTTTTCTTAAAGTTCTTTTTTTTTCATTTGGTCAATCTCTTTTTTTTTTTTAATTCATTTTTCCAAATTATCCCCTCCCTCCCTCCACTCCCTCCCCCCAATGGCAGGTAATCCCATACATTTTACATGTGTTACAATATAACCTAGATACAATATATGTGTGTAAATACCATTTTCTTGTTGCACATTAATTATTAGCTTCCGAAGGTATAAGTAACCTGGGTAGATAGACAGTAGTGCTAACAATTTACATTCGCTTCCCAGTGTTCCTTCTCTGGGTATAGTTATTTCTGTCCATCATTGATCAACTGGAAGTGAGTTGGATCTTCTTTATGTTGAAGATTTCCACTTCCATCAGAATACATCCTCATACAGTATTGTTGTTGAAGTGTATAGTGATCTTCTGGTTCTGCTCATTTCACTCAGCAACAGTTGATTTAAGTCTCTCCAAGCCTCTCTGTATTCCTCCTGCTGGACATTTCTTACGGAGCAATAATATTCCATAATCTTCATATACCAAAATTTACCCAACCATTCTCCAATTGATGGACATCCATTCAACTTCCAGTTTCTAGTTACAACAAAAAGAGCTGCCACAAACATTTTGGCACATACAGGTCCCTTTCCACTCTTTAGTATTTCTTTGGGATATAATCCCAATAACAGCAATGCTGGGTCAAAGGGTATGCACAGTTTGACAACTTTTTGGGCATAGTTCCAAATTGCTCTCCAGAATGGCTGGATTCTTTCACAACTCCACCAACAATGTATCAGTGTCCCAGTTTTCCCACATCCCCTCATCATTATTCATCATTATTTGTTCCTGTCATCTTAGCCAATCTGACAGGTGTGTAGTGGTATCTCAGAGTTGTCTTAATTTGCATTTCTCTGATCAGTAGTGATTTGGAACACTCTTTCATATGAGTGGAAATAGTTTCAATTTCATCATCTGAGAATTGTCTGTTCATATCCCTTGACCATTTATCAATTGGAGAATGGTTTTGTTTCCTATAAATCAGGGTCACTTCTCTATATATTTTGGAAATGAGACCTTTGTCAGAACCTTTACTTTTAAAAATATTTTCCCAATTTGTTACTTCCCTTCTAATCTTGTTTGCATTATTATTGTTTGTACAGAAACTTTTTAGTTTGATGTAATCAAAATCTTCTATTTGTGATCAATAATGATCTCTAGTTCTCCTCTGGTCATAAATTCCTTCCTCCTCCACAGGTCTGATAGGTAGACTATTCTCTGTTCCTCTAATCTATTTATGATCTCATTCTTTATGCCTAAATCATGGACCCATTTTGATCTTATCTTGGTATATGGTGTTAAGTATGGATCCATATCTAATTTCTGCCATACTAATTTCAAGTTTTCCCAACAGTTTCTTCCGAATAATGAATTTTTGTCCCTAATGTTGGTATCTTTGGGTTTGTCACAGATTAGATTGCTATAGATGTACCCTTTTTTGTCCTTTGTATCTAATCTGTTCCACTGATCTACCGTTCTATTTCTTAGCCAGTACCAAATGGTTTTGATGACTGCTGCTATATAATATAGCTTTAGATCAGGTACACTTAGACCACCTTCCTCTGACTTTTTTTTCATTAGTTCCCTTGCAATTCTCGACCTTTTATTCTTCCATATGAATTTTGTTGTTATTTTTTCCAGGTCATTAAAATAGTTTCTTGGGAGTCTGATTGGTATAGCACTAAATAAATAGATTAGTTTGGGGAGTATTGTCATCTTTATTATATTCGCTTGGCCTATCCAAGAGCACTGAATGTCTTTCCAATTATTTAAATCTGACTTTATTTTTGTGGCAAGTGTTTTGTAATTTTTCTCATATAATTCCTGACTATTCTTTGGTAGATGGATTCCCAAATACTTTATACTCTCAACATTTGTTTGGAATGGAATTTCTCTTTGTATCTCTTGCTGTTGCATTTTGTTGGTGATATATAAGAATGCTGAGGAATTATGTGGATTTATTTTGTATCCTGCCACTTTGCTAAAATTCTGAATTATTTCTAATAGCTTTTTAGCAGAGTCTTTGGGGTTCTCTAAGTATACCATCATGTCATCTGCAAAGAGTGATAGTTTGATTTCCTCATTTCCTACTCTAATTCCTTGAATCTCTTTCTCGGCTCTTATTGCCGAGGCTAGCATTTCTAGTACTATATTGAATAGTAATGGTGATAGTGGGCAACCTTGTTTCACTCCTGATCTTACTGGGAAAGGTTGCAGTTTATTTCTATTGCATATTATGCTTACTGACGGTCTTAAATATATGCTCCTGATTATTCTAAGGAATAATCCATTTATTCCTATACTCTCAAGAGTTTTTAGTAGGAATGGATGTTGGATTTTGTCAAATGCTTTTTCTGCATCTATTGAAATGATCATATGGTTTTTATTAATTTGATTATTAATATGGTCAATTATCCTAATAGTTTTCCTAATATTAAATCAACCCTGCATTCCTGGTATGAATCTTACTTGATCATAGTGTATTATCCTAGGGATAATTTTCTGAAGTCTTTTTGCTAATATCTTATTTAAGATTTTGGCATCAATATTCATTAAGGAAATTGGTCTATAATTTTCTTTCTCAGTTTTCAATTAACCTGGTTTAGGTATCAGTACAATGTCTGTGTCATAAAAGGAGTTTGGTAGGATTCCTTCATTCCCTATTTTTTCAAATAGTTTATATAGCATTGGGGCTAATTGTTCTTTAAATGTTTGGTAGAATTCACATGTAAATCCATCTGGTCCAGGGGATTTTTTCCTGGGGAGTTGATTAATAGCTTGTTCTATTTCTTTTTCTGAAATGGGACTATTTAAGCAATTTATTTCCTCCTCTGTTAATCTAGGAAGCCTATATTTTTGGAGGAAGTCATCCATCACTTAAGTTATCAAATTTATTGGCATAAAGTTGGGCAAAGTAACTCCTTATTATTTCTCTAATTTCCTCTTCATTGGTGGAAAGATCCCCCTTTTCATTTGTAAGACTAACAATTTGATTTTCCTCTTTCTTTTTTCTGATCAGATTTACCAAAGGTTTATCTATTTTACTGGCTTTTTCATAAAACCAACTCTTGGTTTTATTTATTAATTCAATAGTTTTTTTACTTTCAATATTATTGATTTCTCCTTTTAATTTTTGTATTTCAAGTTTAATTTTTGGTTGCGGGTTTTTAATTTGGTCTTTTTCTAGCTTTTTAAGTTGCAAGCCCAATTCGTTAATCTTCTCTTTCTCTATTTTCTTAAAATAAGCCTCTAAAGATATAAAATTTCCCCTTATTACGGCTTTAGCTGCATCCCACAGATTTTGGTATGATGTCTCATCATTGTCATTATCTTGGGTGAAATTATTAATTGTGTCTATAATTTGCTCTTTCACCCAGTCATTCTTTAAGATGAGATTATTCAGTTTCCAATTACTTTTTTGTCTATTTATCCCTAACTTTTACTGAATGTAGCTTTTATTGCATTCTGGTCTGAGAAGAAGGCATTTATTATTTCTGCCTTCCTACATTTAATTTTGAGATCTTTATGTCCTAATATATGGTCAATTTTTGTATAGGAGCCATGAACTGCTGACAAGAAAGAATATTCCTTTCTATTGCCATTCAGTTTTCTCCAAAGGTCTATCATACCTAGTTTTTCTAATGTTCTATTTACTTTTTTAATTTCTTTCTTGTTTGTTTTGTGGTTTGATTTGTCTAAATCTGAGAGTGCAAGGTTGAGATCGCCCACTATTATAGTTTTACTGTCTATTTCTTCTTGCAACTCTCTTAACTTTTCCTTTAGAAAGTTAGATGCTATACCACTTGGTGCATATATGTTTAGTATCGATATGGCTTCATTATTTATGCTACCTTTCAGCAGGATATAGTTTCCTTCCTTATCTCTTTTAACTAGATCAACTTCTGCTTTTGCTTGATCTGAGATAAGGATAGCTACCCCTGCTTTTTTGGCTTTACCTGAAGCATAATAGATTCTGCTCCAACCTTTTACCTTTACTCTATATGTATCTCCGTGCTTTAAGTGTGTTTCCTGTAAACAACATATTGTAGGGTTCTGATTTTTGATCCAGTCTGCTATCTGTCTCCGTTTGATGGGAGCGTTCATCCCATTCACATTTACAGTTAAAATTACTAATTCTGTATTTCCTGCCATCATATTATCCCCAGATTATGCTTTTTCCCTTGACCCCCCCTGAACCCCTTCCCCAATATTCAATTTATAGACCCCCCTTGTGATGCGCAGCCCTCCCTTTTTTAGTATCCCTCCCCCCCTCCCTCCATGTCCCTTCCCTTATTCTCTTTTTCCTTTTCCCTTTTCCTCTCCCCCCTTTTAATGAGGTGAGAGAGAATTCTCTGAAAAACAAATATGACAATTATTTACTCTTTGAGCCTCTTCTGATGAGAATAAGATTTACACAATGATTCTCCCCCTCTCTAAATTCCCTCAGATATAGTGTATTTTCTATGCCTCTTCCTGGGATGTAGTTTCCCTCTTTTTATCACTCCCTCCCCTTTTTCTGATACTACCCCCTTCCCTTTACTACAGCCCCTCCTTTTTTTTTTCTTTTATATCAGTAAAATCAAATTATCCTTGAGTATTTTTTATATACCCACAACAGAGTTACAGTTCTCAAGGGTTCTGTGTACCTTTTTCTGTTTCTCTTCAGTCTTGTGGATGTAGATCAAATTTTTTGTTTAAGTCTGGTTTTTTTCTTAGAAACATATGGAATTCCTCTATTTCATTGAATGACCATCTTCTTCCATGGAAAAAGATGCTAAACTTAGCTGGGTAGTTTATTCTTGGTTGCAATCCTTGATCTTTTGCCTTTAGGAATATCAGGTTCCAGGCCCTTCTATCTTTTAATGTGGAGGCAGCCAGATCTTGTGTGATCCTTATTGTGGCACCTTGGTATTTAAATTTTTTTTTCTAGCTGCTTGCAGGATTTTCTTCTTTGTGTGGTAATTCTGCAGCTTAGCCACAATATTCCGTGGTGTTCTTTTTTTAGGGTCTATTTCAGAAGGAGTTCGATGAATTCTTTCAACATCTACTTTCCCCTTTGTTTCTATTATCTCTGGACAGTTCTCTTTGATAATTTCCTATAAAATAGAATCTAGGCTCTTTTTTTGGTCATAGTTTTCGGGAAGTCCAATGATCCGCAGATTATCTCTCCTAGATCTATTTTCCAGGTCTATAGATTTTCCCAGTAAGTATTTGACATTGTTCTCCAGCTTCTCATTTTTTTTTTTGTTTTGTTTTGTTTGACTGATTCTTGGGTTCTTAATGAATCATTCATTTCTATTTGTTCCATCCTGACTCTTAAGGAGTTATTTTCTTCATTCACAGTTTTTAGTTCTTTTTGTAAATGCCCAATTTCATTTTTAAATTAGTTATTTTGCTCTATTGAATTTTTTTCCATTTCCTAATTTTTTTTTTGAGAATTATTTTCTTTTTCCAGTTCAGAAATCCTATTTTCTTGGGACTTTTTCATCTTCTCCAATTCAGAAATCCTATTTTCTTGAGACTTTTTTATCTTCTCCAATTCAGAAATCCTACTTTCCTGTGATTTTTTTACCTTATCTAATTCACTAATTTTGTTTCCCTGCATCTCCTGTAAATTCTTTATTTTTTCCAACTCCAATTTCATAGCTTCTCTTTACTTTCCCCATTTTTCTTCAAACTCTCTTAACTTTTTAATAGTCTCTTCAAGGAGAGAGTTATGTGATGGGGGGCAGGAATCATTCCCCTTTAGGTTGTTATCTGCTGACTCTCTGCTGTTAATTTCCTCGGGGTTGGATACCCACTCTTTCTCTGTGTAGAAGGAATCTATGGTTTTTCTGGGCTTTTTGCTCATACTTGAAAAATCTTTTGGGGTCTGTCCCTGGGGTAGGAAATTATTTATTTATTTATTTACTAGCTTCCTCCCAGACAGGATGGATGCAGCGGCCCCTGGGCCTGAGCTAAGAGAGAGCTCTGGGAGAGAGTTCCCCACCCCCTCCCTGGAAGTGCCTCAGAGGTGACTAGCACTGCTGTGCCCTGAGGGCACTGTGTTTTAGCGGCTTCCCTGAGGTTCGAGACTGAACAGTAAAGGCGACTCAAAGCCCAGCCTATGTGTCCCGGTGGGACGTGGATGTCTGCAGCAGGTGACGTGAAAAGCCCCTGTGCTCAAACTGGAAGTGTCTGCTAGAAACCATGGTCCCTAGTTCAAAGGTTCCGCTTCTCTGGGACTTCCTTTCCACCGCCTCCAGCCAAGCCAGGCACTATGAGTTACCACCCTGCCCACTCTTCAATCTCTTAACTACTCCGAGATAGAAGCCTGGATTGCCTATGTCGGCCACACCCCCAGTGCCGAGATCCGCTGAGTCACCCCTGGGATCCGGGAAGATCCAATCTGGTTTTTAAATTTTAAAGTGACTTATATTTCTCTTCTGAACTGCTGTTTTATAAGCAGAGAAGAGCTAACAGCCTATGCCAGATTCTTTTATCTCAGTGGATTCTCTGATCCCAGAGCCCTCCCCAGCCCGACCGGCGCAGTGTGCCACTACCCCACCGTCTGCGCTGGCCTCTCTTCTTCCTCCCCTGGGAGCTGACCTTTCCTGCTGAAACTCCAGATTCTCTTCAGCTGGTAAGTCGTGCTTCCAGTCCTTGTGGTTTCTATCAGTCCAACGCTATTTCTGAGGCTGATTAAATCTAGTTGGTTGTGAGGGAAGAAAGGAGCTTACACAGTGGCGTGTATCTTCTCCGCCATCTTGGCTCTGCCCCTGGTCAATCTCTTTTTAAGGACTTATTTTTATCAGAGAATTTTTGTAACCTCTTTCCCACTCAGTTCTTTTATGTAATGTGTTTCCTTTTTCCTTCAGTATTTTTGTGCCTTTTTTTTTTTTTTTTTACCAAGCTACTAATTCTATTTTCACCATTTTCTTCTTTTGCTTTCATTTCTTAAACTATTTTTTCTTTTACTTCTTTTAATCAATTTTAAAAATACTTTTTTTTAGCTCTTGTAGGATTTTTTGTTGGGCTCATGATGGATTCACATTTTTCTTTGAATCATTGCTTCAAAAAATTTGTCCTCTTCTGAATTTGTGTCTTTATCTTCCCTGTCATCACAATAGCTTTTTTATGTTAGGTCTTTTTAATTGTTGTTTTTGTTTATTCATTTTACCTCCCTATTTCTTTATTTGAAACTTTATATTAATGCTGGACTCTGTTCCCAGGTCAGAGAGTTTAGGTGTGATGGTGATAAAAATATATTGTCTAAAATTTCGGACCTTTTTGCCCTGCTATTTTCAAAGCTAGTTCTGGAGGGTTGGAAGTTTTCAGAGCTTCCAAGGTAGAATTATCTGGGGAGAGGTATAGTCTCTTGGTCTGAAATTTGGTCCTCACCCAAGAAAGCCTCCTGGTTTCTTAGAATTGTAACAGAAACTGCTACTCAGGATGTTCCTCCCTTGAAATCAGAAACAATACTATTTTTCAGGGTATCTGATCTCTTGGGACTGGTAGTGATATGGTTTCTTTTGCTTTCCTCATGACTGAAAGTGTTCCTCTCAACTCTTGAGCTGTGACCCAGAAGTTGGTATAGACAATGTATATATAACACAATATGTTTCTGCATCTAGCTCTAGCACAATGGTAGCATGTTAAGTTCTTATCAGTTGCCAGGTCCCCTTTACTGTCTCTAGCTTTATAGCTTCTAAAGTTTCTTTTCCTTCTGTCATCACCCCCTCATCTCACCAGTGATGTTTCATCTACTTAGGCTCTGTGTCAACCTTCTCCCCATGTCACAAATCTCTTTTCAATCTCTTGGAAGAATGTCTCATTTTGAACTTTTGTTGGCTCTGCTGCTCTATAATTTTATTTGAGAATCATTTCAAAGTTTGTGGAAGGAAAGCTCAGCTTTCTCTACTCCACAGCTTCTTAAACTTTTTCCATTCACAACTTCTTTTTGCCTAAGAAATTTTTATACAACTTCACAAATGTAAATATACAAAATAGGTAAATAAAATATTTATTGATAATAAATTATAATTTCATGATGCCCATATTCAGTTATGTGACCCACAATTTAAGCTTTGCTTTTCTCTGCCATCTTAACTCTGCCTAGAGAAGGTTTATCTCTTTTTTTTCTTTTGCTGTCAATAGTAAATAAAATAGAATTCTCAAAAATACATTTATCTTTATGTATTTATTTCATATTTTCTTTATGAGAAATACTGGTTTTAACCTTTTCTACCAGGAAGAATATCAATGAACTATGGTCAGAGCTAATTAAATAAGTAAATAATTGACTTAATATGGTCAGAGGGGAGAGAGAGACAAGGACAGAGACAGAGAGAGGTACAAAGAAAAAAGGAGAGGGGAAGACAGAAGCGAGGTGGACTAGGTAAGAGTGAAGTTCAGGATAAGAAAGAAAGTTGTGAACGATTATTTTTTTGTAAGGAAAAATGTTTTTCTTAGAAATTCCAACTTTAAACCTCCCAGCTTGTGTGTGCCAGGGGCTTAAAGATGGGGAGAATAAAATGTGCCCCTGAACTCTTTAGCAGAAAACATCATAATCAAAATCACATCTTGAAGTAACCTCTGGCAATTACACTCTGGCCTTAGCAATATCTCTCATTCTTATCAATATTACACATTAACCTTATAGAATATATTTGTTAAGCGAAAGAATCTCATTCTATTCATCTTCATTTCTGTTCTCCTCACCACTGCAATCAGATTATCTCCCATTAAAATGTTAAATGTAAGTAGAACATACCCATGTCATGTTCCTTTAGCATTTGAGTTCTGTCATCAAGTAATTTTTAGTAGATCACTCCATCTCTTAGCTCTATACATTTTCACTGACTGTTTGCAATGCTTAAAATTTTTTCCCTTTTCATTTCTATCTTCCCACCTATTTGCTAGAAGGATTTCCTGATTATTGTTTAATGCTTGTGTCTTCCCTGTGTTGATAATTTCCAATTTGTCTTGCATCTGTCTTGTTTATACATATTTTTGAGTGTTCACTTTCTGGTTTGTGAGCTCCTTGAAACCAGGGACCTTTTTTTCCCCTTTCTTTTTATTTCTCCTAGGTTAGCACAGTGCTTGAAACAAAGTACCTGCTTAATAAATGCCTATTGATTTGACTTAAGGACACTCAATGTATTCTCAGACAAACATTTCAAAACTCAAAGGATACAAGACAGCTTGACTACACTTTATATATAGTGGAACTTATCTTTGAACATATTAAAAACCTGTGTTGAAAGTTTATACAACCTTTAAAAACAATTTATATATTTACTGCTTTCTTGTTTTTAGTAAGTACTGGATAATCTTGACTCCCATCTCAACTTTCTGCTCTGCCATTCACAAAGAACAGGTGAAAAAAAAAAGCCTGTAGAAGTAAAATCAGTAATGTTTGCATGTAAAAATAATTGTCAAACTAAAGAATATATGATATGAGACATTATTAGGCCTTTTCCCAATAGTTCCAATCCTAAGCAAGTTTTATCTGCTAATGAATAGAAGAGGAAGAGACCAGCTTCTTTTATGCAACCAACAGAGTTTGTCCCTTAGTGATTAGAGGATGCCTGATGTATTCCTTGGGAAAAGTTTTTGTATAACCCTGGAGCCTTTCATTAAATGCATTCCTAACTGGCCCAATGTTCCAGGAAGTCATTATAATGTACTTCCCTAAAGAAAAATGAGTGAAATGAAAGAAACATGCTACAAAAATAAATATTCAGTAAATAGAAACTATAGCTATTCACAGCCCATAGCATAGGTCCCTGGTACATAAAAAAGTGCTTAATAAACTTTTTTCAATATATGTAGTCGTAAGGAGAGTCTTGTTTCTGACTCAAAATCTAATATTTTTCACTTCATTCAATGTAGTTGTATCCTCAGGGCCTAACAGGCCTTGGTTCATAGTAGATGTCTCCTAATAATCGTTGATTAGCTGATTGATTGAATGAAGCATGTAATATATGCTCACTTTCCTCACTTTTATCTATAGTATGTGGTACCCTGAATAGTTCCTAACTCATGTTGTGTAGAAGGACAGAACTCTGGAGAAGTATACTTGAAATAAGGTGTTAACTCAGTGGAATTGATGATATAATGGTTCTCTAGTTCACATACAATCACTTTAGTTTCCTTTAATGATATAATCACTCTAGTTTGATATAATGATATAATGACTCTAGATAGGTTTATACTCAGTATACTGTAATGATGTAATTTTAATAGGGTATTTAAACTGGGGACAAAGTCAGACTCAGACTGAGACTGGTTGAGACTGTCAGACTGTCAGACTGGGTTATACTATGACAGACACAGAATATGAAGCAGACAATAAAGCCTTTGGACTCTATTCTTGTCCATTCTCATAGTATCTATCCTGCTGAGACCAAGGCCCTTCCAGAGGACCTCCAGAAAGCTATCCCAGACATTACAATGTTGGACATACAATATTTATTAGTGATACTGTTTAAGATGAATACAAATGTGTTGGATAATTATTTAATATCAATTTATATCAGATCTTGTATTACATATTTTGATTAGAGTTCTTATTTGAGAATGTATATATTTGATATTCTCAGAATTAATCCTAAGTAGTATGTTTTAGTAGCCTACAGCTATTAAAGCATTTTTCAAATCAAGTAATACCCTAATCAACTTCTTTGTCTGAAATATATAAATGGCCTTACTTGGGCAAGTCACTTAACACTACAGTCATTTCCCTGGGGGAAAAAAAATGTCTATGACTAAAAGATGCAGAGAAGATATAAACTTATAAATGATAGCTTTAGTCTCCTCACCTGGGAGTGGTCTATGCCAATAAAATCATTGGTGCCATTCCCAATTCTATTCATATAATTAAAGCAGTTGGGAAATCCACAAAGAACTTGGAAGTTGAGCAGAAGTTAGAGAAAGGATTGTTGAAATAAAATTGACAATTCATGTTATAAAATTCAAATGAAGGTTGTGCTTTAAAATATTGGGAGTTAACAATTATTTTAATGTATATTGAGGGCCCACTATGTGTTAAGAATGGAATATTACAGAATATGACATATAAAAGTCAATGGGGAAGTCTCATTAAAGTCAGTTTAAAATGTAGATGAATTCCTGTTTTTCATAGTTCAGTTATTGGCTTATATAATAAAATTCAATCTCTTGTGTATTTAGTCAAAAACAAAGATTGTAGTCTTAAATTTTGTAAGAAAAATATGAAAAGCTAATAAATTTATATATATATATATATATATATACATATAATTTTTTCTCTTGGTTTAGGTACTACATGATTCCTTTATTTAAATGCAGTGAACACATTAAATAATGTAATTTTCTTCATATTTTAGTATTTCATTGGATCCATATTCTCATTAATATGGATATTCTCTCTAAGAATGTGAATCACAGCTCATTCAATGCCTAATCATCTTCTGGGAATCTTATCCATGTCCATCCATAAATTCACCATAGATCAATGATTTTTCATGTTTTACTGTGTTGTGGACCTGTCTGGCCGTATACTGAATTCTGTAATAGAAGAAAATCATAAAGAATCTTGATGACATGCTAACGAGAGAAACTAGGAACATAGGTATATTCCTAATATTCAGAAGTTGGAGTATAATGGTCCCCTTTCATTTAAAACCATTGTAAGAGGAGAATATATACTAAGATAGTAATTTTATTATTATGTTTTAAAGTTTTTTACTATATTATAAAACCCGGTTTTTCAACAAATATTATCATTAAAATGCCCTTAAGTCATTTATAGTTGTTTCATAAAGATTTTGCTTGAAATGTGTTCTCTTAGTTACTGTTTTTTTCAGTATTACCTTAAACCTCCTTTTTCCTCTGGTTTCTTCTTCTCCTTCATTTCCTTCATATATCTTGTAAATTCATCCCTCAAAACCTTCACAATTATGTCAATTCCATCATGGATTTTCTAAGCACATTTAGCTTTATCTCATTGATATTTCTCATCTTTGCTATCTTTTGTAACATTTTTAACCTCCCCATAAGCACATCTGGAAATTATTAAAGTTCATATATGGTGATTCTACTATCTTTGATAGAGAAAACTTTATTATTAAAAGTTTAACTGAGACCATTTCTTTAGTTTGTTAAACTTCCCATTTTCTTCCTTGAATGCCCTCATTGTGACTTTGTGACTTTGAATACCCACTCATTATTGTTCATTCTTTTCAATTTCTCTTAAAATTAGATTTATGATTTACTCTTTATCATGTTTATGAAATGACATTGCTCATCATCATCATTTTTTCTATGATTTAAAAAAATTAGTTTATATTTTAAACAGATATCTCCTTTTCCCACTATCTCTCTCTCCCTGGAAAGGAAGTCAAACTGAATAAGGTACTTCAGATCGTAATTCATCAAGTTAGGAAGCTAAATTCTAGTTATAAAGCATGCATTTCAGCTATGAATTTAATAAGGAGGTTTGTCTTTGTGAATTGTTCCTTTGTTTGTGAATTGTTCATCCAAACTAGAAGAATTCTAATCCCATATGGGATTAGTACAAAGTACTCAGTACTTTGAGAGACAGCCAGGGTGAGTAGAGCACTTGCCCTGGAGTCAGACAAGTTAAAATTTTACCTCAGGCACTAGTCATGTGAATGTGTGCAAGTCACTCAATTTACTCAAGGATAAGTGAGGATAATATAAGATATGTGTAAATCATCTAGCAGAGTGCCTAAAATATAGTAAGAGTTTAATAAATGCCTGTTTTATTATCCTATCCCACTCTTGACATTCTCTGGTTGCTTTCAGAATTGCATTCCATGGCTTCCTTTTGCAAATTCTAAATCACATCAACAAGTTGAATGGATTTATCTATTAGGAATTAAGAGCTAATATTCTTTATCAGTGAGGTTTTCAAAGAGTGAGGAAAAATTAATCAAATGAACTGGAAAATCATTACTTTAATTTCTGTTTGGGGAATAAATGTTGAATTTCCTATGGTGTGCTATACTTTGAGAATAAATGGATTGATTGTTACATAAAGGATGGAGGGATCATAAAACTGTCCAATGATTTCATTGAATCTATATAACTGAAAAACTTTATGAAAATCAAAGCAAGGAAATGAAACCAGTTTAAATTAATATCAACTAATAAAAAGTCTCCTCTGCACTATGTTGCATTCCAGAATATTAGAATCTTTATATAGAAGATTATATTTTTCTAGTCTAACTGCAAGTGACATTTAAAAATAAAAGATGTGGCTCTGCCAGGTCTGTGAAACTAAAAAATAAATTCAAATTTAGTGCATCTGATACAATATATAGAAAGGGCCTTATGGTCTAATATGATGAGCATAATCAGGAAAATTATTGTTCTGGTTAATAGTTATATTTTTCTGATTTAATAGTTATATATAATTATATACTATTCATTGCCAGCCTCTTCATCATCATCATCATCACTATCATCACCACCACCATCATCTTCTTGGAAATTTATATTTCCTTTATCTTCACAGTACAACCACTTTTCTTACTTCTCTAACATCATTTCTCTGACTTAGATTATTTATCTTTCTTCTCCTGCAACTGAACTGTGAACATTTATTATAGTTTGATCTGTGGTCCTTTATTCCTCTATATAATCTTCTAATATTCTCTTTTAGGGATATCTCATCCATTCACATAATAGAAAGAACACTGAGTTTAAAATTAATGGATATGGGTTACATTTTTTACTGTTAATTTGCTGCTTGTGTATCAGTTAGTCTGTATGATCTGAGACAAATCACTTAATCTCTATCTGCTTCAATTTCCTCAACTACGATATTGTATGAAGAGGTATTCTGATTGAAGTCGATATCTTTAACATAGAGAAGATCTAATTCAGTTCCAGTTGATCAATGATGGACAGAATTAGCTACACCCAGAGAAAAAACAATGGGAATTGAGTGTAAACTCTTTGCACTATTGTCTTTCTACCCAGGTTACTTTTACCTTCTGAATCCAATTCTTATCATGCAACAAGCAACTTGGTTTTACACATATATATTGTATCTAGGATATACTGTAACACATGTAACATATATGGGATTGTCTGTCATCTAGGGGAGGGGGTAGAGGGAGAGAGGGGAAAATTAGGAAAAGAAGTGAGTACAAGGGATAATGCTATAAAAAAATTACCCATGCATATGTAATGTCAAAAAAATATAATTATAAAATTAATTTAAAAAATAAGTTAAAAATATAATATTCATAAAGTATTTAGCACAATACTTAGTATACAATAAGTATATAATAAATGTGTCTTTGTTTCCTTCCTTCTTTCCTTGTGGTATTCAGTATTATTTTTCTCTCATATTTTCTTTTCCTTTGCTATTTTCTATGCTGATGTGCTTATAATATCATGTATAGATTATTAAAATATTTTAAAACTACATACTCTGCCCCCAAGTTTTTCCATCAAACCCATTTTACTTTTCTATGTCTTCTAAAGATTCACTCAAGAAACTTAAAATGAACTTTCTATATGATATTTTTTGTGCCCAAGATCTTAAGCACCTTAGCAGTATAGCACAAAATGCAAAACTTCTCTAGGGATATGTTTAACACAGAGAAGTATATAGATTGATAGAACCATGTGGATATTGCTTCTGGACCTGCCCAGATTTAGGGTGAAGTTTCCTATCTTTCTATTTCTTCTTCCTTTTAAGATGACTAGGTCCTAAATAGGCCAGCCTCATGACCTCTATCGCAGGATTTTGGGGATATTTTTCCCTGATTTTATCTGGTAACCTTAGGCAGCTTCAACCTGGACAGGGAGAGTGAAGGAAAGGCTAGCTTAAGCCTTGGGACAATTGCCTGAAATAGTTGCTTAGCTCCCCAACCTTAGCGACTTTAGCTTCCTTGGTGTAATAAAAAACACATAAAGTATTGCCATAATGTTAATTTATGTCAAAATAATATTTTATTCAATTACATTATACTCCATGGTACATTGTATCCATAATATATGGATATTAAACAAATAGCCACATTCATATCCCAGTGTCCCTTTTTTGGGTGTAGCTGATTCTGTCCATCATTGATCAATTGGAACTGCATTAGATCTTCTCTTTGTTGAAGATATCCACTTCAATCAGAATACATCCTCATACACTATTGTTGTTGAAGTGTATAATGATCTCCTGGTTCTGCTCATTTCACTCAACATCAGTTCATGTAAGTCTCTACAAACCTCTCTGTATTCATCCTGCTGGTCATTTCTTACAGAACAATAATATTCCATAACATTCACATACTACAATTTCCCCAACCATTATCCAATTGATGGGCATCCATTCATTTTCCATTTTCTAGCCATTACAAGAAGGGGTGCCACAAACATTTTGGCACATAGAGGTACTTTTCCCTTCTTTAATGTCTCTTTGGCATATAAGCCCAGTAGTAATACTGCTGGATCAAAAGATATGCACAGTTTGATAACTTTTTGAGAATAATTCCAAATTGCTTTCCAGAATGTCTGGATACATTCACAACTCCACCAACAATGCATCAATGTCCCAGTTTTCCTGCATCCCCTCCAATATTCAGCAATATATTTGCCTGTCATCTTAGCCAATCTGATGGATGTGTAGTGGTATCTCAGAGTTGTCTTAATTTGCATTTCTCTGAATAGTAGTGATTTGGAACTCCCTTTCATATGAGTTTCAATTTCATCATCTGAAAACTGTCTGTTCATATCATTTGACCATTTATCAATTGGAGAATTGGAGAATGACTTGATTTCTTATGAATTAGTCAATTCTCTACACATTTTGGAAATGAGGCCTTAATCAAAACCTTTAACTGTAAAAATGTTTTCCCAATTTATTGTTTCCCTTCTAATTTTGTTTGCATTAGTTTTGCTTGTACAAAATCTTTTTAACTTTGTTATAATCAAAATTTTAGATTTTGTGATCAACAATTATCTCTAGGTCTTCTTTGGTCACAAATTCCTTCCTCCTTCTCAAGTCTGAAAGGTAAACTACCTTATGTTCTTCTAATTTATTTATAATCTCGTTCTTTATGCCTAAATCATGAACCCATTTTGATTTTATCTAGGTGTACAGTGTTAAGTGTGGGTCCATGCCTAGTTTCTGCCATTTCCAGTTTTCCCAGCAGTTTTTGCCAAATAGTGAATTCTTATCTCAAAAGTTGGGATTTTAGAGTTTGTCAAACACTAGATTGCTATAGTTATTGACTGTTTTGTCTTGTGAGCCTAACCTATTCCACTGATCAGCTAGTCTATTTCTTAGCCAATACCAAATGATTTTGGTGACTGCTGCTTTATAATATAGTTTTAGATCAAATACAGCTAGGCTGCCTTCATTTGATTTTTTTTTTCCATTACTTCCCTTGAAATTTTTTACCTTTTGTTCTTCCATATAAATTTTGTTGTTATTTTTTCTAGGTCATTAAAATAGTTTTTTGGCAGTCTGATTGATATAGCACTAAATAAATAGATTAGCTTAGGTAATAGTGTCATCTTTATTATATTCACCTGGCCTATCAAAGAGCACTTACTGGTTTTCCAAGCATCTAAATCTGACTTTTTTTGTGTGGAAAGTGTTTTGTAATTTTGCTTATATAATCCCTGACTTTCCTTTGGTAGACAGATTCCCAAATATTTTATGCTGTCAACAGTTATTTTGAATGGAATTTCTCTTTGTATCTCTTGCTGTTCGATTTTGTTGGTGATTTATAAAAATGCTGAGGATTTATGTGGATTTATTTTGTATCCTGCAACTTTGCTAAAGTTGTCAATTATTTCTAATAGCTTTTTAGTAGAATCTCTGGGGTTCTCTAAGTATACCATCATATCATCTTCAAAGAGTGATAATTTGCTTTCCTTATTATCTACTCTAATTCCTTTAATTTCTTCCTCAACTCTTATTTCTGATGCCAGAATTTCTCATACAATATTGATATAATGGTGTAATGGTGATAGTGGGCAACATTGTTTCACTCCTGATCTTATTGGGAATAGTTATCCCCATTACATATGATGCTTACTGACAGTTTTAAATAGATGCTCCTGACTATTTTAAGAAAAAGTCTATTTATTCCTATACTCTCAAGTGTTTTTATTAGGAATGGATGTTGGATTTTATCAAATGCTTTTTCTTCATCTATTGAGATGATCATATAGTTTTTGCTAACTTGTTTATTGCTAATAGTTTTCCTAATATTGAACCAGCCCTGCATTCCTGGTATAAATCCTACTTGGTCATGGTATATTGTTCTGGGGGTGATTTTCTATAATCTTTTTGCTAAGATTTTATTTAAGATTTTACCATCAATATTCATTAGGAGGATTGGTCTATAATTTTCTTTCTCTATTTTCAACCTACCTGATTTATGTATCAGTACCATGTCTATGTCATAAAAGGAATTTGGTAGAACTCATTCAATCCCTATTTTGTCAAATAGTTTATATAGCATTGGAGTTAGTTGTTCCTTAAATGTTTGGTAGAATTCACATGTAAATCCATCTGGTCCTGGGGATTTTTTCTTGGGGAGTTGATTAATAGCTTGTTCTATTTCTTTTTTTAAAATGGAACTGTTTGACCAATATACTTCTTCCTCTGTTAATCTGGGCAAGCTATATTTTTGAAGGTATTCTTCAATTTCATATAAGTTATCAAATTTATTGGTATAAAGTTGAGCAAAGTAACTCCTAATTATTGTTCTAATTTACTCTTCATTAGTGGTGAGTTCTCCCTTTTCATTTTTAAGTCTAACAATTTGATCTGCCTCTTTCCTTTTTTTAAATCAAATTTACTAAGAGTATATCTACTTTGTTGGTTTTTCTCATAAAACCAATTCAGTTTTATTTATTAATTCAATCTTTTTTTTACTTTCAATTTTATTAATCTCTCCTTTTATTTTTAGAATTTCAAGTTTAGTGTTTGATTGGGGTTTTTTTAATTTGCTCTTTTTCTAGCTTTTTTAGATGCAAGCCTAATTAATTGATTTTTTCTTTCTCTATTTTATGCAAGCAAGCCTCCACAAATATAAAATTTCCCCTCATTACCACTTTGGCTGCATCACACATTTTGGTACATCATCTCATTATTGTCATTCTCTTGCATGAAATTATTAATTATGTCTATGGTTTGCTGTTTCACCCAATCATTCTTTAAGGATGAGGTTATTTAGTTTCCAATTATTTTTTGTTCTATTTTCCCCTGGCTTTTTATTGAATGTAATTTTCATTGCATTGTGGTCTGAAAAGGATGCCTTTCTGCATTTGAATTTGAAGTTTTTATGTCCTAATATATGGTCAATTTTTGTATAGATTCCATGAACTGCTGAGAAGAAAGTATACTCCTTTCAGTTTCCATTTAGTTTTCTCTGAAGATCTATCATATCTAACTTTTCTAGTATTCTATTTACCCCTTTGACTTCTTTCTTATTTATTTTGTGGTTTGATTTATCTAATTCTGAGAGTGCAAAGTTGAGATCTCCCACTAATATAGTTTTGTTATTACTTTTTGCAACTCTCTTAACTTCTCTCATTTAGTGCATATATATTTAGTATTGATATTGCTTCATTATCTATGCTACCATTTAGCAAGATAAAGTGCCCTTCCTTATCTCTTTTAATTAGATCAATTTTTGCTTTTGTTTGATCTGAGATCAGGATGGCTACCCCTGCTTTTTTTTACTTCACCTGAAGCATAGTACATTCTGCTCCAGCCTTTTACGTTTATTCTGTATATATCACTCTGTTTCAAGTGTGTTTTCTGTAAACAACACATTGTAGGATTCTGGCTTTTAATCTAGTCTGCTAACTGCTTCCTCTTTATGGGGGAATTTACCCCATTCACATTTATGGTTAACATTTCTAATTCAGTATTATTTGTTATCCCCTGATTATGCTTTCCTCCTTTCCTTCCCCTTTACCCCCTCCCCAGTATTAAATTTGTGAGGACCACTTGCTTCTCACAACCCTCCCTTTTTAAGATCCCTCCCTCCACCTTAGAGTTCCTCCCTTTTTCTTACCCCTTTTCCTCACAATTTCTGTATCCCCTTCCACTTAGCTTACTCCTTTTTTCACTTTTCCCCTCCAATTTTTCAATGAGGTGGGAGGAGTTTGTTTAGTTCCATTTTTTTTTCATCAGAAATAGAAGAAATTCACCTATTTCATTGAAGGTCCACCTTCTTACTTGGGGAAAAAATGCTCATTTTGGCTGGGTAAGTTATTCTTGATTGCATACCAAGTTCCTTAGCCTTTTGGAAAATTAGATTCCAGGCCTTTCAATCCTTTAATGTAGATGCTGCTAGATTCTGAATAATCCTTATTATGGTTCCTCTATATTTGAATAGTTTTTTTTTTTTTTTCTAGCTGCTTGTAGTATTTTTTCCTTGGTATGATAATTCTGGAATTTAGCCACAATATTTCTTAGATTTTTGATTTTGTGAATGGATGCCCATCAATTGGAGAATGGTTGGGTAAATTATGGTATATGAATGTTATGGAATATTATTTCTCTGTAAGAAATGACCAACAGGATGAATACAGAGAGGCTTGGAGAGACTTACATCAACTGATGCTGAGTGAAGTGAGCAGAACTAGGAGATCATTATACACTTCAACAATGATACTGTATGAGGATGTATTCTGATGGAATTGGATATCTTCAACATAGAGAAGAGCTAATCCAATTCCAGTTGAACAATGATGAATAGAATCAGCTACACCCAGAAAAGGAACACTGGGAAATGAGTGTAAACTGTTAGCATTTTTTTTGTTTTTCTCCCCAGATTATTTTTACCTTCCAAATCCAATTCTTCCTTTGCAACAACAACAACAACAAAATTCGGTTCTGCACATATATATCGTACCTAGGATATACTATAACATATTTAATATGTATGGGAATGCCTACCATCTAGGGGAGGGGTGGAGGGAAGGAGGGGAAAAATTCAGAACAAAAGGGAGTACAAGGGATAATGTTGTAAATAATTACCTATGCATATGTACTGTCAAAAATGTTATATTTATAAAATTAATAAAAAAAAAATTTTGATGTTGGGGTCTCTTTCAGTAGATGATCAATGAATTCTTTCAATGCCTATTTTACCTTCTGTTTATATAACATCTGGTTAGTTCTTTTTGATAATTTACTGGAAAATAGTGTCTAGCCTCTTTTTTTCATCATAATTTTCAGGAAGTCCAATAATTCTCAGCTTCTCTCTCCTAGATCTCTTTTCCAGGTCTGTTGTTTTCCCAAGTAGGCATTTGACATTCTTTTCCCATTATTTCAATTTTTTTGATTTTGCTTGACTCATTCTTGGTGTTTGTTCAAGTCATTTTTTTTCCATTTGTTCAATTCTGATTTTTAATGAATTATTTTCTTCATTTACTTTTTTATTTCTTTTTGTAATTGTCCAATTGAATTTTTAAATGAGTAGTTTTGTTCTATAGAATTTTTTAAATTTCGCCAATTTTATTTTTTAAGGAACTATTTTCTTTTTCCAATTCACTAATTCTGTTTTCCTTGACATTGTTTATCTTTTCCAGTTCACTAATTATGTATTTCAGAGATTTGATTTCTTTATCTACTCTAGCTTTAAATGAGTGGGATAACTTATCCAGACCCTCTTGCCAAGCTTCCTTTTTCTTTCCCCATTTTCCTTTTAGCTCTATTGTAAGGGCCTTTTTAGTTTTTTCTTTGAGAGTCATGTGTGGTGGGGACCAGATCATATCCCCTTTAGGGGATTCATGTGGAGACAATCTGTTTTTAGATTCCTCAGTGTTTGAAGTCTGCTCTCTATCTGTATAGAAGCTATCTATAGTTAGAGTGTGCTTTAATTTTTTACTCATATTGTCAGAAAAGAATCAAGGAAAACAAACAAGTAAATGCATTCTGCTTTTTTGGGCCATATGGTATTACCATGCTTCCTCTACAGACTGCAGGAGGCCGCAGTGAGGCAGCAGCCAAACAGCTGTGCTGCGTCTGCGCTCTGAGACTCTGAGATCATGCTGAGTCCCTCCTGGTGCTGGGTGGATGTGACCAGGTCCCAAGAGACCCTAGCATTTTGGGATTATAGTCTTTACCCCTTGTGTTTATAGCTTCTCTGCTGATCTACTAGCTTGCTGCCAGGGCATCACAGCCATACTGTAGTAAAGTTCTCTCTGCAGATTTTCTGCTGGCTGGTCCTCCTTCCTGCTCAGGCTGAGCTGCCTTCTGTGCTCTCTCTGTCTGCCTGCAGTCTCTGCCACCATCCCGGCCCACGAGCAAAAACAGACCTTTTCTGGCAAATTTCGAGGATATCTTCTGTTGGTAATGTATTTGTGGGGTTTTTCAGTCAATCACTAATTCCAAGGCCTTGTCATGAAAAAAAATATATTCTGAGGGCAAGAAAGAGCTTAGATAGATGTGTGTATCCTCTCTGCCATCTTGGCCAGAAGTCAACAGAAGAAAATCTTGAAGACTTTTTTTCTGAAATAGCATAAAGATAAATTATATAGAGGGATATTCTTGGTATTTGAAAGTTCAGTTATAGATTGATCATCTCTACATCAACAATGTCCAAGTGATAATCCCTATACTAATAATATTTTATAAAGTAATCCAAAAAGACTCCATATGAAAAAATAGTGGAATGATAGATAAAGATGAACTTAAAATATTTTGCTGATTTTGCCAAATAGAAAGTGCTTAATAAACCTTGAAGCATTTTGTTGTTCTGTCAAACTCTTAATACTATTTTAGTCAGTTGAGTGACATGGTGGATAGATAACTGTCCTTCACTATGAATGAGTTGAGTTCAAATCTGGCACCAGGAACTTGCTCATTGTGTAACCCTAAACAATTCATTTTACCTCTGTCTGCCATAGTTTTCCCAACTATAAAATGGAAGTAATGATAGCCCATTGTAGAATTATTGGATTAAATGAAATAATATTCTCATAATATCAATACATCATTAATTGCTAATAATTTATTGTAATATAATGTTCAGCACAGTGTTACTTAATAAATGCTTGTTCTCTCCCCATACCTTCCAGCACCACATCTCCTAGGATTGGTATGAAAATAAAGTAAAATTGAATTTATGACTTGTTTTACAAATCTCAGTTATATAATTGCTCATTTTCAGTATTATTATGAAGTGCCAAATATAGATACAACTGAGTATATGTGCCATGACAGCAAATGGCCAGAAACGCACTGCTTCCTTGAATGTCAAAACTGCTGTTGTGTTGGATTTCAAAGTGAAAATGAATGAAGCAAAGCTCAGCCCAAAGGCAAGAAAACTGACTATTCCTCTCAGTGTCCAGAAACCAGCCTGAATAAAGATAGGAAATGGGATGGACGAAAGCTGCTATTATCTTATCCTTCAAGGACTACTCAAAACTTTTTTTTTTTAGTTTGCATAACAGAAAATATAAATTGGAAGTAAAATTTGGGGTGCTGGTCAGAATTAAGTAAACTCAGAATGCCCCATCTTCACCTTTCTCTCTCTAGGCTGTACAGTTTCTATTCTGTGTTATCTCAGCTTCCTAATCCTATTATTTTAATTAGGAAGGGGAAGAGGGCTCTAAGTAAAAAAAAAACATAGCCATACACTTCTCTTAGCTCCTTTCCATAATTTATTTAGAAAATTTCAGATAAAAAGGAACTTTTGAATGAGGTAAAGAAAGTTTACTCCTAGAATAATATTTTTAATGTAAGCAAGTTCAAGAATTACCAACATTTTTAAAGTCTCAATAAACATTTTAAAATCAATTTTATATTTCTTAATAAAGTCTTTAAAATAGTTATTTCTCAGTGGTATGCATATAGTTATTATAAAATAACTATGTAACAGTTATTTTTATAATAGTATAAAATAGTTATTTCTCAGGGGTATGCAGATAGTAAAAATGATAGTACTACCTAAATTAAATTATTTATCCAGTCCATCCCAACAAAACAATTCCTCCCAGCCCCCCTCCCAAAAAAAATTGCATTTTATTGTTCAGTTACTGCAGTCATATCTGAATCTTCATGACCAGATTTTTTTTCTTGGAAAATGGCTTAGGATTTTCTTGGCAAAGATACTAAAGTAGTTTGCCATTTTTTTGTCCAGCTCTTTTTGGGGATGAGAAGACCAAGGCAAACAGTGTTAATGATTTGACCAGTATCAGATAATTAGTAAAAGTCTGAGAACAAAATTGGATTTAAGAAGATCAGTCTTCTTGACTCTAGGCCCTATAGTCTATTTACTGGGCCATTTAGCTGCTCCTAGCCTCCAAGGTAAATAAACTCTAACAGCCAAGGAATTCCTAGAGAAGCAGAACCTTTGAAATAGGGACCACGGTTTCTGGGCAGACACTTCCAGTTTGAGCGCAGGGGCTTTTCACATCAGCTGCTGATAGACACCCTTGGGACGCATTGGCTGGGCTTTGTGTCACCTTTACTGTTCAATCTTAAACCTCAGGGAGGTCTCTAGGACACACAGCGGGTCCTTCACTGAGTAACCCTCACAGCATGGCTGTACTAATCACCTCTGAGGCACTTCCAAGGAGGGAGAGGGGAACTCTCTTCCAGTGCTATCTCTTAGATCAGGTGCAGGAGCCACTGAATCCATCTGGTCGGGGAGGAATCTGGTAAAGATATAAATAAATAAACTTCTTACCCCAAGGACAGACCCCAAAAGATTTTTTAACCATGAGTAAAAAGCCAAAAAGAACCATTGATTCCTTCTACACAGAGAAAGAGCGGGATCCAACCCCGAGGAAGTTAATAACAGACAGTCTGCAGATAACAGCCTAAAGGGGACGGATACCTGCCCTCCATCACATAACTCTCTCCTAGAAGAAACTATTAAAAAGTTAAGAGAGTTTTAAGAAAAATGGGGAAAGGAAACAGAAGCTATGATAGAGAATAACAACGTTCTGAAATTTGAGTTGCAAAAAATAAAGAATTCACAGGAGATGCAGGGAAACAAAATTTGTGAATTAGAAAAGGTTAAAAAATCACAGGAAAGTAAGATTTCTGAATTGGAAAAGATAAAAAATTCTGAAGAAAGTAGGATTTCTGAATTTGAAAAGATAAAAAAAGTCTCAAGAAAGCAGGATTTCTGAATTGGAAAAAGAAAAAAATTCTCTAAAAAAAATCAGGGAAATGGAAAAAATTCAATAGAGCAAAATAATTCATTTAAAAACTCAATTGGGCATATACAAAAAGAACTTAAAAATGTGAATGAAGAAAATAACTCATTAAAATCGGGATGGAACAAATAGAAATGAATGATTCATTGAGAACCCAAGAATCAGTCAAACAAAACAAAAAAATGAAAAGCTGGAGAATAATGTCAAATACATACTGGGAAAATCTATAGACCTGGAAAATAGATCTAGGAGAGATAATCTGAGGATCATTGGACTTCCTGAAAACTATGATCACAAAAAGAGCCTAGATTCTATTTTACAGGAAATCATCAAAGAGAATTGTCCAGAGATAATAGAAACAGAAGGGAAAATAGGCATTGAAAGAATTCATCGAACACCTTCTGAAAAAGACCCTAAAAAAAAAAAACTCCACAGAATATTGTGGCTAGGCTGCAGAATTACCACACAAAGGAAAAATATTGCAAGCAGCTAGAAAAAAGCAATTCAAATATCAAGGAGCCACAATAAGGGTCACTCAAGATCTGGCTGCCTCCACATTAAAAGATCAAAGGGCCTGGAACCTGATATTCCGAAAGGCAAAAGATAAAGGATTACAACCAAGAATAAACTACCCAGCTAAGTTTAGCATTTTCTTTTGTGGAAGAAGATGGTCATTCAATGAAACAGAGGAATTCCATTTGTTTCTAAGAAAAAAACCAGACAAACAAAAAATTTGATCTACATCCACAAGACTGAAGAGAAACAGAAAAAGGTAAAAAGAACTCTTGAGAACTGTATCTCTGTTGTGGATATACAGAAAGTCAACATGGATAATTTGATTTTACTGATATTAAAAAAAAGGGGCGGAGTAGTAAAGGGAAAGGGGTAGTATCAGAAAAAGAGGAATGAGTGATAAAAAGAGGGAAACTACATCCCAGGAAGAGGCACAGAAAATATACCATATCTGAGGGAATTTAGAGAGGGGGAGAAACATTGTGTGAATCTTACTCTCATCAGAATAGGCTCAAAGAGTAAATAATTGACATATTTGTTTTTCAGAGAATTATCTCTCACCTCATTAAAAGGGGGGAGAGGAAAAGGGAAAAGCAAAAGGGGAATAAGGGAAGGGACTTGGAAGGAGGGGGGAGGGATACTAAAAAAGGGAGGACTGCGTGACAGAAGTGGGGTCTATAAATTAAATATTGGGAAAAGGGTTCAGGGGGGTCAAGGGAAAAAAGCATAATCTGGGGATAATATGATGGCAGGAAATACAGAATTAGTAATTTTAACTGTAAATGTGAATGGGATGAACTCTCCCATCAAACCGAGACGGATAACAGACTGGATCAAAAGTCAGAACCCTACAATATGTTGTTTACAGGAAACACACTTAAAGCAGGAAGGTACATACAGAGTAAAGATAAAAGATTGGAGCAGAATCTATTATGTTTCAGGTAAAGCCAAAAAAGCAGGGGTAGCCATCCTTATCTCAGATCAAGCAAAAGCAGAAGTTGATCTAATTAAAAGAGATAAGGAAGGAAACTATATCTTGCTAAAGGGTAGCATAAACAATGAAGCCATATCAATACTAAACATATATGCACCAAGTGGTATCGCATCTAACTTTCTAAAGGAAAAGTTAAGAGAGTTGCAAGAAGAAATAGACAGTAAAACTATAATAGTGGGAGATCTCAACCTTGCACTCTCACATTTAGACAAATTAAACCACAAAACAAATAAGAAAGAAATTAAAAAAGTAAATAGAACATTAGAAAAACTAGGTATGATAGACCTTTGGAGAAAACTGAATGGTGATAGAAAGGAATATACTTTCTTCTCAGCAGTTCATGGATCCTATACAAAAATTGACCATATATTAGGACATAAAGATGTCAAAATTAAATGCAGGAAAGCAGAAATAATAAATGCCTTCTTCTCAGACCACAATGCAATAAAAGCTACATTCAGTAAGAAGTTAGGGGTAAATAGACCAAAAAGTAATTGGAAACTGAATAATCTCATCTTAAAGAATGACTGGGTGAAAGAGCAAATTATAGAAACAATTAATAATTTCACCCAAGATAATGACAATGATGAGACATCATACCAAAATCTGTGGGATGCAGCTAAAGCGGTAATAAGGGGAAATTTTATATCTTTAGAGGCTTATTTTAAGAAAATAGAGAAAGAGAAGATTGATGAATTGGGCCTGCAACTTAAAAACCTAGAAAAAGACCAAATTAAAAACCCCCAACCAAAAATCAAACTTGAAATACAAAAATTAAAAGGAGAAATCAATAATACTGAAAGTAGAAAAACTATTGAATTAATAAATAAAACCAAGAGTTGGTTTTATGAAAAAGCCAATAAAATAGATAAACCTTTGGTAAATCTGATCAGAAAAAAGAAAGAGGAAAATCAAATTGTTAGTCTTACAAATGAAAATGGGGATCCTTCCACCAATGAAGAGGAAATTAGAGAAATAATGAGTTACTTTGCGCAACTTTATGCCAATAAATTTGATAACTTAAGTGAAATGGATGATTTCTTCCAAAAATATAGGCTTCCTAGATTAACAGAGGAGGAGATAAGTTGCTTAAATAGTCCCATTTCAATAAAAGAAATAGAACAAGCTATTAATCAACTCCCCAGGAAAAAATCCCCTGGACCAGATGGATTTACATGTGAATTCTACCAAACATTTAAAGAACAATTAGCCCCAATTTTATATAAACTACTTGAAAAAATAGGTGATGAAGGAGTCCTACCAAACATCTTTAATGACACAGACATGGTACTAATACCTAAACCAAGTTGATCAAAAACTGAGAAAGAAAACTATAGACCAATTTCCTTAATGAATATTGATGCTAAAATTTTAAATAAGATATTAGCAAAAAGAATTCAGAAAATCATCCCCAGGATAATACACTATGATCAAGTAGGATTTATACCAGGAATGCAGGGCTGGTTTAATATTAGGGAAACTATTAGTATAATTGACCATATTAATAATCAAATTAATAAAAACCATATGATCATCTCAATAGATGCAGAAAAAGCATTTGATAAAATCCAACATCCATTCCTACTAAAAACGCTTGAGAGTAGTGGAATAAATGGATTATTCCTTAGAATAATCAGGAGCATATATTTAAGACTGTCAGTAAGCATAATATGCAATGGAGATAAACTGGAACCTTTCCCAGTAAGATCAGGAGTGAAACAAGGTTGCCCACTATCACCATTACTATTCAATATAGTACTAGAAACACTAGCCTGGGCAATAAGAGCCAAGAAAGAGATTCAAGGAATTAGAGCAGGTAATGAGGAAATCAAACTATCACTCTTTGCAGATGACATGATGATATACTTAGAGAACCTCAAATACTCTGCTAAAAAGATATTAGAAATAATTCAGAATTTTAGCAAAGTTGCAGGATACAAAATAAATCCACATAAATCCTCAGCTTTTTTATATATCACCAACAAAATCCAACAGCAAAAGATACAAAGAGAAATTCCATTCCAAACAAATGTTGAGAGTATAAAATATTTGGGAATCCATCTACCAAAGAATAGTCAGGAATTATATGAACAAAATTAGGAAACACTTCCCACAAAAATAAAGTCAGATTTAAATAATTGGAAAGACATTCAGTGCTCTTGGGTAGGCCAAGCGAATATATAATAAAGATGACAATACTCCCCAAACTAATCTATTTATTTAGTGCTATACCAATCAGACCCTCAAGAAATTATTTTAATGACCTAGAAAAAATAACAACAAAATTCATATGGAAGAATAAAAGGTCGAGAATTGCAAGGAAACTAATGAAAAAAAAGTCAGATGAAGGTGGTTTTGGTGTACCTGATCTAAAGCTATATTATATAGCAGCAGTCACCAAAACCATTTGGTATTGGCTAAGAAATAGACCAGTCAATCAGTGGAACAGATCAGGTACAAAGGACAAAAAAGGGTACATCTATAACAATCTAGTCTTTGATAAACCCAAAGATACCAACATTAGGGATAAAAATTAATTATTTGAAAAAACTGTTTGGAAAACTGGAAATTAGTAAGGCAGAAATTAGATATGGATCCACACTTAACACCATATACCAAGATAAGATCAAAATGGGTCCATGATTTAGGCATAAATAGATTAGAGGAACAGAGAATAGTTTACCACTCAGACCTGTGGAGGAGGAAGGAATTTATGACCAGAGGAGAACTAGAGATCATTATTGATCACAAAATAGAAGATTTTGATTATATCAAACTAAAAAGTTTCTGTACAAACAATACTAATGCAAACAAGATTAGAAGGGAAGTAACAAATTGGGAAAATATTTTTACAGTTAAAGGTTCTGATAAAGGTCTCATTTCCAAAATATATAGAGAACTGACCCTAATTTATAAGAAATCAAACCATTCTCCAATTGATAAATGGTCAAAGGACCATAACAGACAATTCTCAGATGATGAAATTGAAAATTTCTATTATTTCTGTACTTTAACACCTTATTTAATCACATCTTTGTCATATTTTATTCTACAGAAATTCTCCAATTTCTAATGATTATTTTGTTCAAATAAATAGGCTTATTTTGTTTGCTATTTGTGATAACCTTTTTGACATTTGACATTTGAAGAGAAGGGTCTGAGTTGGTAAGTGTGATCTATTTGAACCTGTTTGAAAACATAAGAACAGAAGCTTTCCTTCCAAAGCCAGATTCCTTGTTCTGTTCAATTAAAGAAAGAGTGTTTCAAATCACTACTGATCAGAGAAATGCAAATTAAGACAACTCTGAGATACCACTACACACCTGTCAGATTGGCTAAGATGATAGGAACAAATAACGATAAATATTGGAGGGGATGTGGGAAAACTGGGACACTAATTCATTGTTGGTGGAGTTGTGAAGGAATCCAACCATTCTCGAGAGCAATTTGGAACTATGCCCAAAAAGTTATCAAACTGTGCATACCCTTTGATCCAGCATTGCTATTATTGCGCTTATATCCCAAAGAAATACTGAGTAGGGGAAAGGGACATGTATGTGCCAAAATGTTTGTGGCAGCTCTTTTCATAGTGGCTAGAAACTGGAAGATGAATGGATGTCCATCAATTGGAGAATGGTTGGGTAAATTATGGTATATGAAGATTATGGAATATTATTGCTTTGTAAGAAATGACCAGCAGGATGAATTCAGAAATGTTTGGAGAGACTTACATACACTGATGCTGTGTGAAATGAACCGAACCAGAAGATTGCTGTACACATCAATGTTATATGAAGATGTATTCTGATGGAAGTGGATATCTTCAACATAAAGAAGATCCAGTTGATCAATGATGGACAGAAACAACTACACCCAGAGAAGGAACACTGGAAAGTGAATGTAAATTGTTAGCACTACTGTCTATCTACCCAGGTTACTTATACCTTCAGAATCTAATAATGTGCAACAAGAAAATTGGATTTACACACATATATTGTATCTAGGTTATACTGTAACACATGTAAAATATATGGGATTGCCTGTCATCTAGGGGAGGGAGTAGAGGGAGAGAGGGAGGGGATAATTTGGAAAAATGAATACAAGGGATAATGTTATAAAAAATTACTCATGCATATATACTGTCAAAAAAACCTTATAAATAAAATTTTAAAAAAAGAATTAAAAACAGAGGCACTGCTCTTCAACTGGGGAGTGGCTAAACAAATTAAGATATATTGATGCGATGCAGTATTGTGTTATAAGAAATGATGTTGAGGATAATTTCAGAAAAACTTGGGAAGTTTAATATGAACTAATACAAGGTGAATTGAACAGAACAAGGAATCTGGCTTTGGAAGGAAAGCTTCTGTTCTTATTGTTTTCAAACAGGTTCAAATAGGTCACACTTACCAACTCAGACCCTTCTCTTCAAATGTCAAATGTCAAAAAGTTTATCACAAATAGCAAACAAAATAAGCCTATTTATTTGAACAAAATAATCATTAGAAATTGGAGAATTTCTATAGAATAAAATATTACAAAGATGTGATTAAATAAGGTGTTGAAGTACAGAAATAATAGATCTCATCTCAAACTAGGAAAAGTATAATGATATCACCCAAGACAGACTTCTTTTCACTCTCAACATTTTGAGTTGCAAGGCAGTGAGATTAAGGGGCATAATTAAGTTGAATTCTTAATAGGAAGACTTCTTCTAATAATCATTAAAATAACCTTGCCTTTGCTTTCCCTTCACTGCTTTCTTTTTTTTTTTTAATTGATTTTATAATTATACTTTTTGTGATTGTACATATGCATGGGTAATTTTTTTTACAACATTATCCCTTGTACTCACTTATTTTTTTCCCCTCCCTCCCTCTACTCCCTCCCCTAGATGACAGGCAATTTCATACATGTTAAATATGTTACAGTATATCCTAGATACAATATATGTGTGCAAACCGAATTTCTTGTTGCACAGTAAGAATTGGATTCAGAAGATAAAAGTAACTTGGGTAGAAAGACAATAGTGCAAATAGTTTACACTCAATTCCCAGTATTCCTTTTCTGGGTGTAGCTGATTTTGTCCATCATGGATCAACTGGAACTGAAGTAGATCTTCTCTATGATGAAGATCCACTTCAATCAGAATACCTCTTCATACAGTATCATTATTGAAGTGTATAAAGATCTCCTGGTTCTGCTCATTTCACTCAGCATCAATTCATGTAAGTCTCTCCAAGCCTCTGTGTATTCATCCTGCTGGTCATTTCTTACAGAGCAATAATATTCCATAACATTCATATGCCATAATTTACCCAACCATTCTCCAATTGATGGACATCCATTCATTTTCCAGTTTCTAGCCACTACAAAAAGGGCTGCCACAAATATTTTAGCACATACAGGTCCCTTTCCCTTCTTTAGTATTTCTTTGGGATATAAGCCCAGTAGTAGCACTGCTGGATCAAAGGGTATGAACAGTTTGATAACTTTTTGGGCATAGTTCCAAATTGCTCTCCAGAATGATTGGATTCTTTCACAACTCCACCAACAATGCATCAGCATTTTTCTCATAGCCCCTCCAACATTCATCATTATTTGTTCCTGTCATCTTAGCCAATCTGACAGGTGTGTAGTGGTATCTCAGAGTTGGCTTAATTTGAATTTCTCTGATCATTAATGATTTAAAACACTCTTTCATATGAGTGGATATAATTTCAATTTTATCATCTGAGAATTGTCTGTTCATATCCTTTGACCATTTATCAATTGGAGAATGGTTTGATTTCTTATAAATTAGGGTCAGTTTTCTATATATTTTGGAAATGAGACCTTTATCAGAACCTTTAACTGTAAAAATATTTCCCAATTTGTTACTTCCCTTCTAATCTTGTTTGCATTATTATTGTTTGTACAGAAACTTTTTAGTTTGGTGTAATCAAAATCTATTTTGTGATCGATATTGATCTCTAGTTCTCCTCTGGTCATAAATTCCTTCCTCTTTCACAAGTCTGAGAGGTAGACTATACATTCTTCCTCCAATCTATTTATGATCTCATTCTTTATGCCTAAATCATGGACCCATTTTGATCTTTTCTTGGTATATGGTGTTAAATGTGGATCTATATCTAATTTCTGCCATACTAATTTCCAGTTTTCCCAACAGTTTCTTCCGAATAATGAATTTTTATCCCTAATGTTAGTATCTTTGGGTTTGTCAAAGATTAGATTGCTATAGATGTACCCTTTTTTGTCCTTTGTATCTAATCTGTTCCACTGATGTACCGTTCTATTTCTTAGCCAATACCAAATGGTTTTGGTGACTGCTGCTATATAATATAGCTTTAGATCACTTAGACCACCTTCATCTGACTTTTTTTCATTATTTCCCTTGAAATTCTCCACCTTTTATTCTTCCATATGAATTTTGTTGTTATTTTTTCCAGGTCATTAAAATAGTTTCTTGGGAGTCTTATTGGTATAGCACTAAATAAATAGATTAGTTTGAGGAGTATTGTCATTTTTATTATATTCGGTAGGCCTATCCAAGAGCACTGAATGTCTTTCCAATTATTTAAATCTGACTTTATTTTTGTGGCAAGTGTTTTGTAATTTTTCTCATATAATTCCTGACTTTTCTTTGGTAGATGGATTCCCAAATATTTTATATGCTCAACATTTTTTTGGAATATAATTTCTCTTTGTATCTCTTGCTGTTGCATTTTATTGGTGATGTATAAAAATGCTGAGGATTTATGTGGATTTATTTTTTATCCTGCAACTTTGCTAAAGTTGTGAATTATTTCTAATAACTTTTTATTAGAATTTCTGGGGTTTTCTAAGTATACTATCATGTCATCTGCAAAGAGTGATAGTTTGATTTCCTCATTACCTTTAATCTCTTTCTCGGCTCTTATTGCCGAGGCTAGCGTTTCTAGTACTATATTGAATAGTAATGGTGATAGTGGGCAGCCTTGTTTCACTCCTGACCTTACTGGGAAAGGTTCCAGTTTATCTCCATTACATATTATGCTGACTGTCATAAATATATGCTCCTGATTAGTCTGAGGAATAGTCTATTTATTCCTATACTCTCAAGCGTTTTTAGTAGGAATGGATGTTGGATTTTATCAAATGCTTTTTCTGCATCTATTGAGATGATCATATGGTTTTTATTAATTTGATATTAATATGGTCAATTACTAATAGTTTTCCTAATATTAAACTAGCCCTGCATTCCTGGTATAAAACCTACTTGATCATAGTGTATTATCCTGGGGATGATTTTCTGAAGTCTTTTTGTTAATATCTTATTTAAAATTTTAGCATCAATATTCATTAAGGAAATTGGTCTATAGTTTTCTTTCTCAGTTTTTGATCTACCTGGTTTAGGTATCAGTACCATGTCTGTGTCATAAAAGAAGTTTGGTAGGACTCCTTCATCACCTATTTTTTCAAGTAGTTTATATAACATTGGGGCTAATTGTTCTTTAAATGTTTGGTAGAATTCACATGTAAATCCATCTGTTCCTGGGGATTTTTTCCTGGGGAGTTGATTAATAGCTTGTTCTATTTCTTTTTCTGAAATGGGACTATTTAAGAAATTTAATTCCTCCTCTGTTAATCTAGAAAGCCTATATTTTTGGAGGAAGTCATCTATTTCACTTAAGTTATCAAATTTATTGGCATAAAGTTGGGCAAAGTAACTCATTATTTCTCTAATTTCCTCTTCATTGGTGGAAAGATCCTCCTTTTCATTTGTAAGACTAGCAATTTGATTTTCCTCTTTCCTTTTTCTGATCAGATTTACCAAAGATTGATCTATTTTATTGGCTTTTTCATAAAACCAACTCTTGGTTTTATTTATTAATTCAACAGTTTTTTTACTTTCAATATTATTGATTTCTCCTTTTAATTTTTGTATTTCAAGTTTGATTTTTGGTTGGGGGTTTTTAATTTGGTCTTTTTCTAGCTTTTTAAGTTGCAGGCCCAATTCATCAATCTTCTCTTTCTCTATTTTCTTAAAATAAGCCTCTAAAGATATAAAATTTCCCCTTATTACTTCTTTAGCTGCATCCCACAGATTTTGGTATGATGTCTCATCATTGTCATTATCTTGGGTGAAATTATTAATTGTTTCTATAATTTGCTCTTTCACCCAGTCATTCTTTAAGATGAGATTATTCAGTTTCCAATTACTTTTTGGTCTATTTACCCCTAACTTCTTACTGAATGTAGCTTTTATTGCATTGTGGTCTGAGAAGAAGGCATTTATTATTTCTGCTTTCCTGCATTTAATTTTGACATCTTTATGTCCTAATATATGGTCAATTTTTGTATAGGATCCATGAACTGCTGAGAAGAAAGTATATTCCTTTCTATCACCATTCAGTTTTCTCCAAAGGTCTATCATACCTAGTTTTTCTAATGTTCTATTTACTTTTTAAATTTCTTTCTTATTTGTTTTGTGGTTTAATTTGTCTAAATGTGAGAGTGCAAGGTTGAGATCTCCCACTATTATAGTTTTACTGTCTATTTCTTCTTGCAACTCTCTTAACTTTTCCTTTAGAAAGTTAGATGCGATACCACTTGGTGCATATATGTTTAGTATTGATATGGCTTCATTGTTTATGCTACCCTTTAGCAAGATATAGTTTCCTTCCTTATCTCTTTTAATTAGATCAACATCTGCTTTTGCTTGATCTGAGATAAGGATAGCTACCCCTGCTTTTTTGGCTTTACCTGAAGCATAATAGATTCTGCTCCAATCTTTTATCTTTACTCTGTATGTATCTCCCTGCTTTAAGTGTGTTTCCTGTAAACAACATATTGTAGGGTTCTGACTTTTGATCCAGTCTGCTATCTGTCTCCGTTTGATGGGAGCGTTCATCCCATTCACATTTACAGTTAAAATTACTAATTCTGTATTTCCTGCCATCATATTATCCCCAGATTATGCTTTTTTCCCTTGACCCCCCTGAACCCCTTCCCCAATATTTAATTTATAGACCTCACTTGTGACATGCAGCCCTCCCTTTTTAGTATCCCTCCTCCCTCCTTCCAAGTCCTTTTATTTTCCTTTTCTTGTACCCTTCCCTTATTCCCCTTTTCCTTTTCCCTTTTCCTCTCCCCCCTTTTAATGAGGTGAGAGAGAATTCTCGGAAAAACATATATGTCAATTATTTACTCTTTGAGCCTACTCTGATGAGAGTAAGATTCACACGATGTTTCTCCCCCTCTCTACATTCCCTCAGATGTGGTATATTTTCTGTGCCTCTTCCTGGGATGTACTTTCCCTCTTTTTGTCACTTCTTCCCCCTTTTCTTATACTATCCCCTTCCCTTTACTACAGCCCCTTTTTTTAAATCAGTAAAATCAAATTATCCATGTGGACTTTCTGTATATCCACAACAGAGATACAGTTCTCAAGAGTTCTTTTTACCTTTTTCTGTTTCTCTTCAGTCTTGTGGATGTAGATCAAATTTTTTGTTTGAATCTGTTTTTTTTTTCTTAGAAACAAATGGAATTCCTCTGTTTCATTAAATGACCATATTCTTCCATGGAAGAAAATGCTAACCTTAGCTGGATAGTTTATTCTTGGTTGCACTCCTTGATCTTTTGCCTTTCGGAATATCAGGTTCCAGGCCCTTTGATATTTTAATGTGGAGGCAGCCAGATTTTGAGTGACCCTTATTGTGGCTCCTTGATATTTGAATTGCTTTTTTCTAGCTGCTTGCAATATTTTTTCCTTTGTGTGGTAATTCTGCAGCCTAGCCACAATATTCCATGGAGTTCTTTTTTTAAGGTCCTTTTCAGAAGGTGTTCGATGAATTCTTTCAACGCCTATTTTCCCTTCTGTTTCTATTATCTCTGGACAGTTCTCTTTGATGATTTCCTGTAACATAGAATCTAGGCTCTTTTTTTGATCATAGTTTTCAGGAAGTCCAATGATCCTCAGATTATCTCTCCTAGATCTATTTTCCAGGTCTATAGATTTTCCCAGTAAGTATGTGACGTTATTGTCCAGCTTTTCATTTTTTGTGTTTTGTTTGACTGATTCTTGGGTTCTCAATGAATCATTCATTTCTATTTGTTCCATCCTGATTTTTAATGAGTTATTTTCTTCATTCACATTTTTTAGTTCTTTTTGTATATGCCCAATTGAGTTTTTAAATGAATTATTTTGCTCTATTGAATTTTTTTCCATTTCCCTATTTTTTTTTAGAGTTATTTTCTTTTTCCAATTCAGAAATCCTACTTTCCTGTGAATTTTTTAACCTTTTCTAATTCAGAAATCCTACTTTCCTGTGAATTTTTTAACCTTTTCTAACTTACAAATTTTGTTTCCCTGCATCTCCTGTGAATTCTTTTTTTTTTGCAACTCAAATTTCACAACATTGGTATTCTCTATCATAGCTTCTCTTTCCTTTCCCCATTTTTCTTCAAACTCTCTTGACTTTTTAATAGTCTCTTCTAGGAGAGAGTTATGTGATGGGAGACAGGTATCTGTCCCCTTTAGGCTGTTATCTCCTGACGCTCTGCTGTTAACTTCCTCGAGGTTTAATACCCACTCTTTCTCTGTGTAGAAGGTATCAATAGTTCTCTTCAGCTTTTTACTCATTGTTAAAAATCTTTTGGGGTCTGCCCTTGGGGTAAGAAGTTTATTTATTTATTTATTTAGCAGCTTCCTCCCAGACTGGATGGATGCAGCGGCTCCTGTGCCTGAGCTAAGAGAGAGCTCTGAGAGAGATTTCCCCTCCCGCTCCCAGGAAATGCCTCAGAGGTGATTAGTATGGCTGCACTGTTAGGGATGTCCAGTGAAGGACCCCGCTGTGTGGCCTAGCAACTGCCCTGAGGTTTAAGGCTGAACAGTGAAGTCACAAACCCCAGCCAATGCATCTCGTGGTTCGTGGATATCAGCAGCTGAAGTGAAAAGCCCCTGCCCTCAAACTGGAAGTGTCTGCCTGGAAACAGTGGTCCCTATTTCAAAGGTTCTGCTTCTCTGGGAATTCCTTGGCTGCTAGAGTTCCACCACCTCAGGCTAAGCCCGGCACTATGTGGATTAGATGTTGCCTCAAGTTGTGTCCCCACTGTTCAGGCTCTTAACTACCTACCCCAAGGTGAAGCCCTCAACAGCAGAAGGCGGCTTCACAGCCCTGTGGAGATCTGTTAGGTCACTTCTGGATTGGGGTGGTTCTAGCATCTGGCTTTATATTTTAAAGTGGCTTGATTTCTCTTCTGAACTGCTGTTTTATAAGCAGAGAAGAGCTAACAGCCTGTGTCAGATTCCTCTATCTCAGTGGCTTCTCTGATCCCAGAGTTCTCCCCAGCCCAATGGGCACAGTGTGCTAGCACCTAGCTTTGTCTGTGCTGGCCTTTTTTCTTCCTCCCCTTGGAACCGACCTTTTCTGTTGAAACTCCAGATTCTCTTCAGCTGTGGATTCTATCAGTTCAGCGTTATTTTTGAGGCTGATTTAACTAATTTAACTAATGAGGGAAGAAGGGAGCTTACAATTTCGCGTGTATCTTCTCCACCATCATGGCTCCGCCCCCATTTTTTGCATTCTTTTTACTTTATTTGACTGATTCTTGCTGTCTCACAAAGTCATTTGCTTTCATACAGACCCAGTAGTAACACTGCTGTATCAAGAAATATTTCTTTGGACATAATTTCAGATCTTTCTCCTGAATGGCTAGATAAATTGACAACTCCACCAACAGTTTATTACTGTTCCAGGTTCCCCATACCCCTCCAACATTTATCATTATTTTTTCCTTGTTTTAATTTGCATTTCTCAAATCAATACAGTTTTAGAGCATTTTTTCATATGATAATAAATGGCTTTAATTTCTTCATCAGAAAATTGTTTCTTCATGTCCTCTGACCAATTGTCAATTGGGGAATGACTTGTATTCTTGTAAGTTTGACCAAGTTTCTACATTTTTGAGAAATGAGGCCTTTATCAGAATTGGCAATAACCAATTGGAAATTAAATAAATCAATTCTTAAAACTGAACAGGTCAAACAAGGAATTACAGAAATAATACATAATTTCATCTAAGAGAAAGACAGTAATGAGACAACATACTAAAACCTATGGAATGCAGCCAAAGCAGTTTTTTTTTTTTTCAAAAATATAAGGAGGTCAATCAATTGATGATGTGACTAAAAAAGTTGAAAAATCCCTCAAATACCAAGTTAGAAATTCTGAAAATCAAAATGGAGATTAATAAATTGAAACTAAGAAAATTATTGAACTAATAAATAAAGCTAAGAGTTGGTTATATGAAAACTAATAAAATAGTTAAATCTTTGGTTAATGTGATTGGAAAAAAGAAAGAAAAAAAATTGCCAGCAACGATTTGTGTTCATTGTGTTCATTGTGATTCATTTTTTAAATGAAAATGGTCAACTTACCACCAATGAAATAGAATATAAAGCAACAATTAGGAGTTATTTTGCTTGACTATGTGGCAATCCAACTAAAAATAGTATGTAAACTATTTGGAAAAGTAAGTAAAGAAGGAGTCCTGCCAAATTCCTTTTATGACACAAATATAGTACTGATATCTAAACCAGGAAAAGCCAAAACAGAGAAGAAAATTATAGACCAATCTTCCTAAAGAATATTCATGCGAAAATTTTAAATAAAATATTAACAAAGAGCTTACAACAACTTATCAGCAGAATAACATACTATGACCAATGGGATTTATACCAGGAATGCAGGGCTGGTTCAATGTCAGGAAAAATATTAGCATAATTGACCATATCAATAACAAAACTGTAAGGGCCCTTTAAATGGGCGGACACAGTGCATTGGGAGATTGAAGCCCAGAAGTAATTTCTGTGGATATTAGGACTGCCTTGTAGGTGGGATCTTGGCCATGATGAGATAGCTTCGTAATGGGTGACTCTCTCTCGCTGATTGGCTGTGTGTGTGACCTCACAGGCCCTTTATAAGCCCACTGCAGGCAGCAGTTGCTCTCTTTAACCTGGCGCTCTTCACCCTGGCTCCCTAGCCTGGGTGGCCAAGCTAAGATGGGTAGCCAAAAGAGGTAAGGATTTTGGTAGTGAACACGTGGGTCTTCTGACCAGGTGTTCACTCGGGAACCAACAAGTCAGGGCATTATGTGAGTAGGTATAATAAAGGCTTTTAAGATTACATGTGGCTGTTCTTGAGTACGCTACCGGTTATTAAGCTACAGATTCAAGAGATTGTGGCCAGAGACCTTTGAAGGCCTCAGAGGAGGCGAGCCAGGTAGAGTTGACACTGCAAAGGTCAGTGGTCAAAGGTACTCTGTTGGGTCTAGGACAGACTAGTAATTGTAACTGCCAGGAGAGCACGTTACACAAAACCAACAGAAATCATATGAAAATATGAATCGATGCAGAAAAAGCTTTTGACAAAATACAGCACGCATTCCCATTAAAAACGCTAAAGAGCATAGTAATAAAGGGAGCTTTCCTTAAAATATTAAGTGTCTATCTAAAACCCAACAACAAGCTTTATTTGTAATAGAAAGAAGCTAAATGCATTCCTAGTAAGACCCGGGGTAAAATAAAGATGCTCATTATCACCACTATTAAATATTGTGCTAGAAATGCTGGCTTTAGCAATAAGAAAAGGAAAAAAAAAATTAAAGTAATTAGAACAGGAAATGAGGAAATAAACTATCACTCTTTGTAGATGTTATGGTGATATACTTAGAGAATCCTAGAAAATCACCCCCAAACCTACTGGAAACAATTTACAACTTTAGCAAAATTGCAGTATATAAAATAAACCCTCACAAATCATCAGCATTTCTATATATTACTGAAAAAGTTCAGGAGCAAGAGATAGAGAAATTAAATTTAAAATTATTGTACACAAAGTGAAGTACTTGAGGGTCTATCTGCCAAGACAAACCCAAGAACTATATGAACATACTTAAAATACTTCTCACACAAATAAAGTCACAAATACTTGTTCACAAATACTTGTTCACAAATACTTCTCACACAAATAAAAAACTGGAAAATATCAATTGCTCATGCCTAGGCTGAGCTAATATAATAAAAATGACAACCCTGCCTAAATTGATCTACTTTTTCAGTGCCATGCCAATAAACCTTCCAAAACATTATTTTATAGAACTAGGAAAAAATAATAACAAAATTCATCTGGAAGAACAAAAGATCAGGAATATCAAGGAAATTAATGAAAAAAAAATACAAAAGATGGTGGCTTAACAATACCAAACTTAAATTATATTATAAAGAAGCAATCACCAAAACCATTTGGTACTGGTTAAGAAATAGAGTGGTGGATCAATGGAATAGATTAAATATACACAATACAATAATCAAGGCCTTAAGCAATTTAATATTTGATAAACACCCAAACTTCAGCATTTAAGATAAGAACTCACTACTTAGCAAAAATTGCTGGGGAAACTAGAAAATAATACGTCAGAAACTCAGCATAGGCCTACATCTCACACGCTATACCAGAAATAAGGTCAAAAATGGATACATGATTTGGGCATGAAGGATGATACTATAAACAAATTAGTTGAGTAATGAATAATTTACTGATCAGATCTTTGAAGAAAGGAAGAATTTAAGACAAAATAAGAAGTAGAGAACATTATAAACTTTAAAATGGACAACTTTGATTACATTAAATTAAAACCAACAAGCAAGATTAAAAGGAAAATACAAAACCAGGGGAAATTTTTATAAACATTATTTCTGATGAAGATCTCATTTCTAAAATATATGAAGAACTCTGTTAAATTTATAAGAATACAAGTCATTTCCCAATTGATAAATTATTAAGTGATATGAAGACAATTTTCAGATGACAAAATTAAAGCTATCTATAGTCATATGAAAAAATACTCTAAATCACTATTGATCAGAGAAATACAAATTAAAACAATTCTGAAGTACTACCTCATAAATCTCAGATTGTCTAAAATGATAGGAAAAGATTATGAGAAATGTTGGAGGGCATGTGGGAAAACTAGAACACTAAAGCATTGTTGGTGTAGTATTAAAATGGTCCATCAATCTGGAACTATTCCCAAAGGACTATAAAAATGTCCATACTCTTTGACCCAGTAGTGCAATTACAATGAAATCATAAAGAAGGAAAAAGCATCCACACATGCAAAAAGGTTTTTAGCATCTCTTTTTGTAGAAAAAAAAGACTTAGAAAAGTAATAAATGCCCATTAATTGGAGAATTGCTGAATAAGTTGTGGTAATGAAGGTGATGGAACATTATTGTTGTATAACAAATGAAGAACAAGCTGATTTTAGAAAGACTTGGAAAGATTTACATAAACTCATGCTGAGCAGAACAAGCAGACCCAGGAACACATTGTACACAGTAACAGCAAGAATATGGAATAATCAACTATGAAAGACTTGGTTCTCTTCAGTGAATCAGTGATCCAAAGCAATCCTAATAGACTTTGGACAGAAAATGCCATATGCATCCAGAAAAACAACTAAGGAGACTGAATATAAGCCAACACATGCTATTTTCACTTTTTTTTCTTAATCTCTCCCATGGTTCTTTCTTTTGTTCTGATTTTTCTCTCCCAACATGATTCATAAAGTATATATGTTAAAAAAAAATAAATTAAAAATAAAATAAAATAAAATGAATAATGTTAGATTTGGGGAAAAAGTGAAACAGTAAAGTTATTCATCCTACAACATTGCTATTTCTTTGTACACAATACATTTCACTTTGAATGAACTCATCAAGGCTTTCCAGGTTTTTCTGAGAGCATTCTGCTCATCATTCATTCAGCCATTCTCCAATTGATACACATCTTCTTTATTTCCAGTTCTTTGCCCTGAGAAAAGAACTTCTATAAATATTTTTATAAATATAGGTCTGTTTCCTTTTTTTTTAATCTCTTTTGGGATACATGCCTAGTAGTGGTGCTGTTAAGTCAAAGGATATATATGATTTTTGTAGCCCTTTAGTATATATCATATCTTTTGATCATTTTTTAATGGGGAATAGCTCATTATTTTTTTTAATAAAATTGACTCAGTTTCATATACATTTGAGAAATTAGGGCTTGATCAGAGAAATTTACTTCAGAATTCTTTTTCAAAATTATTGTTGCTAGGGACAGTTAGGTGGCACAGTGGTTAGAGCACCAGCCCTGAAGTCAGGAGGACCTGAGTTCAAATTTGACTTCAGACACTTAACACATCCTAGTTGTGTGACCCTGAATATGTCACTTAACCCCAATTGCCTCAGGAAAAAAATATTGTTGCTAATTGCATTTTCTGTTTATTCTATTCTCTATCTTTCCTTTTACCCTGTCCATCCTTAAAAGTATTTTGCTTCTAACTGCCCCTCCCCCAATATGCATGATAGAAGCAACACCCTCCCCCATTCTCATATCCCCTCTCCCTACTACTTTCCTGCAACATAAGATAGATTTCTATCCTTATGTGATTGTGTATGTTATCTCTTCCCCTTCCCCTTTTTACCTTCCACTCTAAAAACTTTTTCTTATCTCTTTCATGGCAGACTATTTGTGCCATTCCAATTTTTTTATTCCTTTATCTCAGTATTTTCCTTTCACCCTTTAATTTCATCAATTTTTAGATATTTCCCTTCATATTCAACTCACAACTATTTCTTCTATATATGTATGCCTTCTGTGTCTATATATGTATGTCTTCTAACTGTCCAAATAGTAACAAAGTTCATATAGATTACAGGATCATCCCCCCATGTAGAAATGTAATCAGATTAAGATGTATTAAATTTCTTATGATTCCCCTTTCATGATTACGCCATTATACTTCTCCAGAGTCCTATATCTGGAAGTCAAATTATCTGTTCTGGTCTTTCAATCATGAGAGCTTGGAAATTCTTTATTTCATTGAATATACATCTTTTTCCCTGAAGGACTATATTCACTTTTTTTCTAGGTAGGTGATTTATGGTTGTAATCCTAGCTACATTGTTCTCCAGAATATTAAAGCCTTCTTATCCTTTAATGTAGAATCTGTTAAATCTTGTATTATTCTGATTGTGGCTACACTATACTTGAATTGTTTCTTTCTGGATGATTGTAATGTTTTCTCCTTGATCTGGGATTTCTGGAATGGGGCTATTATATTCCTGGGAGTTTTCATTTTGGGATCTCTTTCAGGAGATGATTGGTAGAGCCTTTTCATTTCTAATTTATCCTCCAATAGTACAATATCAGGAAAACTTTCCTTGATAATTTCTTTAAAGGCTCTTTTATTTATCATGGCTTTAAGGTACATCAATAATTTTAAAATTATCTCCTGGATCTATTTTCTAGGTCAGGTGTTTTTTCCATGAGATATTTTACATTGTTTTCTATTTTTCATTCTTTTCTTTTGTTTCATTCTTTCTTAATTTCTAGTAAAGTCATCAGTCTCTATATGCTCAGTTCTAATTTTTAAGGAATTATTTTCTTCTGTTCTTCTTTCTTTCCCATTTGGCCAATTTTTTGTTTAAGGCATTCTTCTAATTAATTCTTATATTTCCTTTTGCATCACCTTCATTTCTCTTACCAATTTTTCTTCTATCTCTCTTGTTTTATCTTCAAATTTTCTTTTGAGCTCTTCCATGACCTAAGAACAATTCATAGATTTTTTTTGAAGGCTTTTGATGTAGAAGATTTGGTTTTGTCTTCTGAGTGTGTATTTTGATCTTCCTTGTAACCATAGCAACTTCTGGGTTCAGAATCTTTTTCTGTTGTTTCTTCCTTTTCCAGGCTTAACTCTTGGTTAAAAAGGCTATTTTTCCAGTATGGAGGGTGCAATGTACCATGCTTCCAAAGTTTTTTTGCAGCTTTTTTTTTTTTTTTCAGAAATCCTTCTAGGAACTGTACTGTACACTGCAACCTAGATTGGAATATGTGCAAAGTAAGAGAATCTTGCTTCAGTGCTAGCAAAAAAATTCCTGTATTCTCTTTCTGACCAGCTGTTCAGCCCCATTACCTGTGAGCTGAGGCAGAAGCCTTTTATGCTGTTGGTGTGGTTGAGTTACTAGGTCCCAAATCCCACTTCTGGTTTGCCAGGACTCCTCTCATAACCCTAATACAATAAACCTTTCCTCACGAACTTCTAAGTCTTAAATGGATCTGTGGGCTAAGAGGTTTGAAAAATGCTTCTGCCACTACTGATTCAGAGGTCCCGAAGTCAATTCCTGGTTTGCTGAGGCCAGATTTGTGCTGGCACAACCTGTACTGCAACTGCATTCCAGTCCCACCCTGGCACAACAGAGCTTTCTAGCTAACCTTCTAAATTGTCTTCTGTTGGAAAATTATTCCACTCTGTCTTTTTTGTAGGTTCTATTGTCTAAACTTTGTTTAGAATAATTTTTTAAAGTTATTTTGAGGGGCTTGAGAGAGAGGTTGGGTGAGTCCCTGTCTTTACTCTGCCATCTTGACTCCATCAATCTCTACTGATCTTAGAATACTTATGAATCTCATTCTTTCTTTTTTGTATGAAAGTGTTCATTTTTCTATAGCTTCCTTAGGATGTTATATTTTGAATTACACACATTTTTGTCAGAGTATTATGGAAATCTATCATAATCCATTTAACCATTCTAAAGATACTTGAAAACAATTACTGTATGAATATTGTTTTATGCCAGTTTTTCCCATTCAAATTAGATTTTTAGGGTGCCAGTAAGTCTCAACATATTTAGTTACAGCATCTACTTTCATAGCTTTGTGTTCAATATGAGTTGCATGGGGGACACCATGGTAGTGGTAGAGTATTACACATTAGTTTAATGTAACTTACATATTAAACCTCTAAAATATTAGTCACTGATTTTCCTTGGCGTGCATTAAGAATTTTCTACTTACTACATCCAGATTACATTCTTATTTCACTGAAAAAAATTCCACAAAGTGAAAAAGGTTTTTTTTAATTTCCTTTTTTTAGTGGCGCCATCTAATTGTTAGTACATTTTGATTTGAATCCTTTAATTTGGAAGCCATAATTAGGCTTATTTTGGAGATATAATAATGGATTTATGATAGGCACAATAATAAGCTTAAAATGTTTCCTTTAAAATACAATATTTCATATTACTTTCTTTAAAATTATGATATATGTGTGTTTTAAATAAAAACGTTTAAAATTTTTCATCAAATATTTTAGCATTTCAATTTTCTTTTTATGTATTTTACATGTTTGTACTATATACATAAATCTTGAGTTTGGGGTTAAACCAAATTAGTGAAGAATATACAAACACACACACTCACATGTACACATACATAGACTATATATATGCACACACATATATAATACCTAATATATTGTAATTTGTATTGTATAAAACATAATATATATTATATTAGAGTAACACATATGAGACTGACTGGTATTGTGACAGACAAATCAAAAACCTTTGAATTAAGGCACTTTGAATACTTTAAAATGAATAGTTTCTTAGTTTCAATTCTAATTTATTAATTTCTGCTTTTTGTTCTCTTCTAGAAATTTCTGCCTTTGAATTAAGTAGGGAGAATTAGAGGAAGGAAAGAGAATATTTCTTGGCAGCAGTTATTATTAGATTCATTATATGTGTAGTAAATACATATACTCATATATGTATATATATATATATATATATATATATATATATATATATATATATATATATATATATATATATATATTGTCCTTCTAGACATTTACTACTACAAGATATTGAAATGATCTCTTGTTACAAGGGTTAATGTCAAAAAATTATCCATGCATATGTTTTGAAAAATAAAAAGCTTTAATAAAAAAGAAATAATCTGTTGATTATTTTCCATAAATTTTCAAGAGAAATTTCAGATGTCTTAAAGGAGTATTCCCTGAGACTTCTTTCATAATGACATTATATAATCCTTTCTTTAAATTCACAAATGTTTTGAAGGTGATTTTCATGATAATTGCCATTCTGTTTTACTAGTTATATAATGTATTGAGTACTGGGCAAACATCTTACATTAATACTATGTCCACACTATGCCCAAAAGGATAAAACATTATACATATCTTTTGATACAGCAATACATGCTACTAGGTCTGTATCGCAAAAAGATCATAAAAAAAGACAAAAATACTTACATGAACTAATGCTGAGTGAAGTGAACAGAATAAGTAAAACATTTTATATAGAAGCAGCAGCATTGTGTGATGATCAGCCAGGTTAACCTTTGCTCTTCTCAACAATATAATGATCCAAAACAATTCTCAAATAATTGTGATGGAAAAAGTTGTCTAGATCCAGAAAAAGAACTATGAAGTCCAAATGGAGATTGAAATATACCATTTTCACTTTTTAAAAATTTGTTTTTTTTCTTTTTCATGGTTTTTCCCCCTTTGTTCTGATTCTTCTTAAACAATATGAGTACTATGAAAATGCTTATATATGTATAGTCAAAAAATAATGTCAATAAAATTAATGTTTATAGGAAATGTAAAAACCCATGTGATCCTGAACCCTTTGCCCCTATTCTTCCATTTTCTATTGTCACTTTGAAAGCAAAAGAAGATTACATAATATAGAAACCTACACACAGAGAAAGAGTGTTAGCTCAGAAATTAAATAAACTGGGTTCATTCCTATCTCTGATTCTTGCTCCTTAAGACTAATTATGTGGGCATTTGTTTCCTCATTTATAAAATGAAATGTTCGGACTATGTTGTCTTTGAGATTCCTCTCATCTCTAACCTAGGATCCTGTGTTTTTATTTTATGACTCTATTGATTCTATTGTTTTATAACTCTATTGGCTGTTGAGTCTTTTTTTTCCCCCTCACTTATTTTCAACAGCTTCTTCCCACCAACACTTATAAAAAAATCTGTTTTTGCTTAGTCATTTTTCAGTCATGTATGATTCTTTGTGATCCTGTTATGGGCCAGAACTCTGAACCTGAAACAAAGGATTCTTACAAGGTGCTAAGTCAGTGGATTGATAGAGACAATAGTTATCTAATTTAGCTTGGTTCAGTATGATTGATTTAATCCTATAAGGAGATATTATGGGCCAGAACTTGAAACAAAGTACTAAATGGAATTGAGGATACAATGGTTAAATCTAGTTTATCACTGATTTAATCCTACAACATGTGATGGAATGTGATGTAATGATTGGTTTGTAATCAGTGTGTAGTATATAAACTAGAAGCCTCAGCCAGGAGATTCAGAGACAAGTAGACAGAAGGCTGGAGGCTGAAGGCTGGAGCATAAGCCCAAGCCCTTGGACTCACTTCGCCACTGAAATCAAGACTCCAGAAGGCCTCCAGAAAACTAACCGAGCCTCAGATGAAGGAGATAGGACTTTGCAAGAGACAATAAAGGATTTGGACTTTAAAACCTGGCTGCGCTTGTGGTGATTACTCTGAACTGAAACAAAGACTGCTCCCAGAGACTCTAAGAAAACCTCAACAGAGAACATTACATTTTAGAGAGAACATGATCCCATTTGGAGTTTTTGTGGCAAAGATATTGAAATAGTTTGCTATTTCCTTTTCCACCTTAATTTATAGTTGAAGAAATGGAAGTAAACTGTGTTAAGTAACCTGTTCAGAGTGATTCCACTAGTAAATGTCTGAGGTCAAATTTGAATTCAGTTCTTCCTAACTTCAGGCTTGTTACTCTATCCTGCACCAATTATCTACTTATTTTATAATTTACTTTGGCCAAAAATAAAGAAAAATCATTATCTAGTAGACACATTTAAAGAGAAACAATTTCTCTCCTTAGATTAGTTTTCAGACCCCTAACAATCTATTTCTAAAATAGGATTTGAAGTATCTCCCTTTATGTTGAACCTACCAGAATATGTGTACCATTTTATAACCTTTGAAAATCTCAGGATAAGGATTATTCCATAAGGAATATATGGGTGTAGGCTTTTGTTGAAGAATGTGCCAGAGTGAAGTACATCTCTCAGACATAATCTGTCAGAAGTTTGTTGCACTATCATTTGCTTATTTAACAACTATAATTTGTCCAATTCTTGGTTCCAATATTCTAACTTTACCCTTTACCATTCTCTTCTAATCCTAAGAAATTTCTATCTTTGAATGAAGCAGTGAGAATTAGAAGGGAGAATTATATTAAAGTAATTAGTATTTTCATAATTTGTTTTTCCTTTAAAATCATCAGTGGTTTAACAGCATTGAAAAGGAACCAAGGGAAACCCCTGTTGAATGACTTTCAGTATTACCAAATGTTTGTGAGTTGTTTTCAAAATAATAAAGAGAGTATTCTTTTTTTTAAAAGACCATAATTTATGGGCAAGCTGAAGAATGTGGATGAAACAGCCTTTAAGATAGAGGTGAACCATTTCTGGGGCTTGGTTACCCTAAAATCCATTCTTCTTGATGCAAATAGACTGGGGAATAAGATCTTCTACTGTCCCCAAATTCACATACATTGATAATATCTATATTTTTTTTTCTTGAGTGCTGTTTAAATTTTTTTTCTCCCAGGTTAATATTTATGGAGTTATTGGTAATGTCTCACTCTTCTTCTTTTCTCATGTTCTAAATTTAAATCTTTTTTTAATTTCAAATCCAAAGATTTATCCATTGTGATATTTAGCTTGCCTCAGAAGACTTTACATACTGATATTAGTGATCTTTGAAATGAAGCATTAGGTAAGAGTAAGTGTCACAAAGAATCTGCAAACTATTGACCAATGATATGTAATGTAAGAAGTGATTACCTATTAAGAATAGGTCATGACATACTTATAATTTCATTGCCTTTTTCGATGACATTGACAGACTCTTTGTCAGGAAAATGCTGTCATGATAATTTAAAAGCTTTCCACCTTTCAAAAATAAATAAGAATTCAGCTGAAAAAGAAGGAAGAGGTAAACATCCCAGGCAGAGTAAAAAAATGTTTAAAAAGACAAGCAAAGACATAGAGAAATTTTTATGAGAAATAACATAAAGCTTCATAGATAGGGTTGCTCTAAATTGTGAGTAGCCTTAAATATCAAGCAAAGGAGTGTGACCTTTTGGGAAGGATCTTGAATGTTAAGAAGAGTAATCTGAACTTTACTTCAGGAAGTGATAGAAAATAATTTATTGTTGTTGCTTTTCATTAAAAATGACATAAACAAATCTATGGAAAAGAAAAACTTGTGAACTTTAACTAGATTTGGGTCCAAGCTTTTAAGTAAAAAATTAATTAATTAGCATATGTATGACTGGGAGGTTGATACCAGACATAGCCAAGATATGTGGACAGTGGCATATTTAGAAGAGAATTTGATGAGTTTTAGGAATATTGTGCTTGATATATTAGCTGGACATTTAAGTAAAAATAACCAAGAGAGTAAAAATGTGAAACTGAATGAAGCTGAAATAAAAAGTTGGATAAATAAATGTAGTGAGTATGAACATCAAGGGAAATAGATAAGAGATGATGAAAAAGAATGTATAATATGGATAAAAAGATAGACTCAGCAAGACTATTATTAGAAATCAGTAAAAGAAGTTGTAAACTAGAAGATCCATCAGAAAATATGTGTCACAGAATTTAATGGAAGAGAGAATGGCAGATGGATAGTTTCCCCCCCATAAATGTCAAAAAGTTTGAAGGTTAAAAATATAAAACATTGATTAAAAAATAAATTAGTAGTTAATGTTGACTTTGGAGGCACAAGTTTTAGTTGAGTGATGGGACTGGAATCTATCATAGCCAGTATTGTTGAGTGAATAAGTTCTTGGAGAGAAGAGGGAACAGATGTAAACTGATTTCTTTGTAGAGTGGACTAGGGAGAGATAGAAAGGGAGGGAAGATTTTTTTCTTGATTGGAGTAGCTAAGTCAAGGGATTTTTTTTTTTCTGAAATACGTATTTTTTTATATTAGTGGGGGAAAAGAGACTGAAATTTTGAAGATGACAGAAAGGTAAGGAGATGCTTGATCAATATAGTTTCTAGAAGAAAAGTTATTAATATGGATTCAAATGATGCATTAATATTACAAAGGGGAAAAGCCCCTCCCTTTGTACTGGAAGAAAAAAAGACAAGGATAATTGAATAGAAAATAGGTAAAGCTATGGAGATGACAGTGATTGCAAAGGGTGTAATCAATTTTCTTTTTTAAAAAAGGGGAGAATAAAAATGGAATTAGTTATTTAAGTACAGAAAAGAGGCCTGTAGTAAGTACAGACAGATGCTGTAGTAAGTGTGATAAAGAATAAATAAGAGATGAATAAAAAGATTGACATATGTAGTCAAAGATTCAGCTAAAGCTATTTAGGTTGAATATTCAGTAGACTGAATTAAGCACATTCAGGAATTTCTTTAGAAATATTCATGATCTCCCCAATTGTTAGTATGCTCCTTTATATTGTGTATATATGTTTTGTACCTATTATATAATGACTTAACATGTTCACATGGTATATTCCATTATAATCTTAAGGGCAAGGGCTATTTCATTTTTTTTAAACTAACTTTATGGCCAAGACCATAGGAAGAAAAATTAGTCCAGAAATAGGATTCTTAAACTGTAATACAAGGGAAGAATTAGGGAACTAACAGTTGTAGTAGAGGCAAAACAGGCTTACAAAGAATAAAGCTATTAGAGAGGTAGAAAGACATTACAAATGTGCCAAGCACTGAGATAAGAATAAAGACAAGAGAGACAAAGAATCTTCCTTCTACTTAGGAGCTCATAAAAATGGGTGTGGGATAGTATATTCAATTACGTATAATTAATTACAAATAAGCTATATTCATGATTAATAGAAAATTATCAATAAACAATCAATAGATTTAACAAGAATTAGAAAAGCGTTCTTATGGGAGAAGATTATATCTGAGATTTGAAGGAATACAGGGAAGCCACCACCAACTAGACAAAACTGAGCTCTAACTGGTGATTAATCAGAACTGAGTAGAGACAGAAGAATCAAGAATCAAACAAGTTTAATTTTAAAGTGAGGCAAATGACTCATAATCAAGAACAAGTGGTGGAGCCCTATCCCTAGTTGGAGGAACCTACTTTAGTGTGTCCAAATTTCAATACTTACACTAATGGTTGCCCAGTGAGCAGTGTCTCTGACAATGAGGGGAATAACAGCAATAATGGGACAAGTTTGATTCATAACAGAGCTTCATGACCAGAACATGAATACAAAAACACTTGTTGGAGCTCAGAAAACATCTGGTGCTGGTCAAAGTAATAAAATAATTACTTGAAATAATTCTGGGATTTTATTGTGGCTAAAATCATCCAGAATATAAACTCAAAAGTTTGATATTATGCCAAGCTCAGGGAACAGTTTGCTTTCTGGGCTTTAGTTCTGAAAAGCAGAATGTATATCTTGATATTTCCTTCTTTTGCCAGAGGGAAGCAATATGAAAAAATCCCTATCCTCTTATCCAATAAAAAAGAAACTGGTATAAGCTAAGTTGCTACAAGAGGCAATTTGGACCAGGACTAGTATTTTTATCCCAAAAAGTCAGTTTCTTGAGAAGACCTATTGGAAAAGTATGGCCCAAGGTGTCATCGCTTACTTGCAGGCAGGAAAGAGAGATGCCAAGAATTCAAAGGCAGAAAACGCTAACACACACTTGAATCAGAGTCTTGATATCTAGGCATATAACAAAAAGGAAAAAGACAAAAAACTAGGACAGTATTCTCAGCTCTTATCTAGAATCTTGGGACAGCTGTCTCATCTGGATGTTGGGTTCTTCTGTGTTGATACTAAATGAACTATGAGGGGTTTTTTTTTGTCTCTGGAGGATTGTCTTCTACTCAAGACCAAGGTCTTTTTTCAGATGATCCAAGAGTTCATACCCACAATTTTGATAGATGTGGGGTTTGTCAGAAATACCTGATAGGGACTCTCAGAGAAAACTCCTTAAATCAGTCTGAGTCTAAGTTTCTGATCACTTTGGAGATGTGGCAGTTTCCCAGATACACAGGGCTAGGCTCAAACAATGCAATGAAGTTTTCTCCAAATTTCTATAATTGCATAATTATATTAAGTCAGGTATAGATAAAGTGCTTAGAGGGCTCACAGTAGATTAATTTTGAAAAGAGAGATTTACATGTCACCAAGATAAACAAACAAATAAAAAAAAAAATAAAACTTAAGCATAAACTAGAGAAATGCAATTTTTATCACCAGTATTAACTAAAATCAAATCTCCTTGTATCCTAGTAACCCATTCTCAGTATCCATTTAACCAGCACACTTTGAGTCCCAGATGTCTCAAGTAATTATTTGGTCTTTTCTTGGGCTATAAGATTTATTCATAGAACAGCTCTAAAATGGGCTCTAATTTCTAGTTCAAAAGTAGAGATCTCTAGATAATTTTACTAATTGATAATTTTAACAATTTGGTTCTCTAATCTTCAAACTTCAGAGAATTTCAGTTTATAAACCATATGTAATTTCTTTCCTTACCTAAATCCTGTACCTGATATAAGAATTATGAGGATCCAACTGAAAAATAAACTCTTTTGTTTCTTAAGATTGTCATCAGACAAATAATTTCACTTTCCTTTACCATTATCAATACAATTTATGTATAAATTGTAATCTAATTTTAAGAATTTATTACTGAAATATTCTCAAAGTCTGAATTTCCCTGATAAATTTGGAAGTCAGCCATATATATTTTTCCATCTTTGTCTTATTCTTGTTTAATCATTTCTCCCTTAGAAGGACATCATCTAGATATAATTTGACCACAGATACAGGATAAAATTGTAATATATTCGTACTTGCATCCTATTATGATTAGTCAGAGATGTTCCAATTGTCAATCTACTATTTAATAGATTTAGTATTCTCTTTATAAAATTTCCGGATCATCAAAATTTGCTATAAAAGGAAAAAGAAGGGCAAAGTTATAAGAGGGGAGAAAACTCCCTTACCTTTATTGAAGTCCAGGCATTTGTCATATCTGACAGCTAATCATCGTCACAGATTGTTAAAAGCAAAGAAAAGGATTAACCAGGTGGGAAATTTTGCTTTTCAGAAAGGAAATAATACAATAGGGAAATAGTCAGGAGGATCATTCCTAGGTCATGTCTTGGTGTTCCCCAAAACTTTTCCCAAGCACAGACAACCATCTTTAGCAGTACCAAGACTCAGCACATGTCATGTTTTATGATTGCCTTCATGACAATTCAGGTAATTATCCTTGCAATCAAAACTCAGACAATAATAAATTACAGTTCCAGAAATTTTTACCTTAAATAGAAAAATCCACCAACCACAACTTAGGACTTGAATGTCTTTCCTGATGTTTCTCCAAAAATTAAAATTTCATTTATCCTTATACATTAAAATTACTCATATTCTATGGCTTCAGACATGCAGCAAATATCTGAAAACTGACTCATCATTGGTGCATTAAAAACCTAAAATAATACTTTAGATGACATCAATTGCATTTCCAAATTGGTCTCTCTTGCCCATAATGTTTTGTTCACATAATTTACCCATGTGCAGCATTCTCCCCTCCCTTTTTTTTCACCTGTTTAATTCTAATCAATCCTTTAAAACATAGCTCCAATTCTATTTTCTTTCTGAAGTCTTCATGTTGTGGCATTATCTCTTCAGGTGATCAGAACAAAGAACAAACAACAGCCTCTGCTATTAAGAGTAGTAATTGCCTCACTGGGTTTCCAACTGGAACTGGACAGTTAGGCAATACAACTTTCTTCCTTTCTTTCTTTTTTTCCTTTTTCTCCTCTCCTTTTCTTTTCTCCTCTCCTTTTCTCTTTTCTCCTCATCTTTCCTTTTCCCCCCTTTTCTTCTCTCTGTCTACATAGCTATGTCTGAAGAAATGTAAATTTAGATCACTGAAGCCTAACAAGATATCTTGGGGTTTACTAGATAGATTTCTTTTTCAAGAACCAGACCTTGAATCCAAATATCTCTGGCCTTGATTGTTCCACATGATTATGGTTGTAACCCCATGGACTCTGAGTGAATCCAAATAGCAATTGCTTCTGTTTTTGATCAGAAACTCTGACAGTCTTCCCCCATCAGCTTGATTTTTTGAATAGATAAAAGAGACTTTTCTCTGCCTCATTTCTTATTTAGCCTTATTAACTGATTGAACATTGTCTCACTCAAACTGAAAACTGTTAAAGACTTTAGTTTAAAAAGGCCACAGTCTCCTACAGCATCCAGGGCCATCTCCAGTTGTCCTGATCATTTATATTTTGTCATGGGACCCAGATGACTCCAGTAAGGCTGGTGATGGCACAATCCTCCATCACTTAAATCCAATTCATTTACATATCACGATATCACCTCTCTGATCTCAAGATTTTATTTAAGATTGAAAGAAAAAAAAACAACAATAACAATAATAACTTTCAAAATAGCTACATAACTTCATTGCCTTAGATTGAAGAAGCTATTAATTTTGCCATTTATTTTTAAAATTTTTATAAAATCTAATCCTTATTTTCCTTAAATACTATAGAATATTACCCCAAAAATTACTGAGATATTTCAGAAGGTACTAAGTTCCCCCCAGTGCCATCAGAAATTTATTTCTCTAGTGTCTGATTCTTTGTGTCCCTACCCACGGTCTGGTGAGTTTTTGATCTCCTGCCTTGGGTAGTTCTCCCAGTAGTTCTCCTCTGCAATCTTATATATTTTTTCTTCAAACTCTTTCATCCGATAAGAATTTTAAGTAGTTTCTTAGATTATCTGACTTTTTTGTTAATATCTAATTTCCCACAGATACTCTGAAATAGAAGTTCGTCTTGCATACTGGGACAATTGCTTTTCCAATGTTCTAAACTCTCTGGCCACAACCTTTAGAAGTTTTTTTCTGGCTGGCTGAATTTCAAATCTTTCAAGATAACAGAATCTAGTTCACAACACAAATATGACACAAACATTTTTCATTTCACAAAAGTAAAGACACAGACTTAACAAGACAGATACAAACAGGCACAAACAGTTATAACAATGTGTGTACTTATAGTCCTTAGCTGGCATGTATTTACAGGTTTAAAGAGATACAGTGCTAAATGTATCTTGGGCTAGGGGTTGGGGGTGAGGAGAGTAAAGACAAAATAGAACAGCATTTTAACTTGCAGAATCTGGAGCCAAAAAGAACAGGAAGGAACTGTTGTTTAGAGGAACAGAGCATGCAAACAGGATCTTCTTACCAGAATGATCCAACACAAATTGGGTTATTGGAGGGCTCCACAGTTTTCTTCACAAAGAATGGAGAGTTCCATCCAAGGCAGGAGATCAAAGACTCACTAGACCATGGGTAGGGACACAAAGAATCAGACTCTAGAGAAATAAATTTCTGATGGCACCTAGTCCATTCCTACCAGTTCCAAAGAGTCTAGGGGCTCAAATCTGTGACCATTATCACTTGTGACACCAATTATTATCAACCACATGCAACAAGTCTCCAACCAGTGGGTGGCCAGAGCCAAACAAAGCAGGCTCAGAGAACACCTGGTACTGGTAAAAGCAATAGAATAATTACATCAAACAATCCTTGGATTTTGCTGTGGCTTATCCAGAGGGTGAGCACAAAGGAATGATATACCAACTTCAGAGAATAGATTGTTTGCTAGGTCTTAGCTCTCAATTTCTATAAGACATCTAACTTGTTGTTTAATTTACATCTGGAGATGTGCAGCTAGAGGAGAGTACACAGGTTATAGCTGGATAAGTAGGTTTTCAAAATGTCAGTTTAGAGATGATAATTAAAACCACTGAGACTGATGTTGTCACCAGGGGAAGTAGTACAAATGGAAAGAGAAGAGGACAAAGGTAGAGCCCCATGGGACACTCATAATTACTTGGTATGATTTGGTTCAAAATCAAACAAAGAAGAATCACAAGAAGTGTTCAGATGATTAATAAGGGAATCTGAAGAGGGTAGTATTCCAAAAGCCTAGAGAGAAAACTATTGTCATAGTCGAAATTTGAAAAAAAGAAAAGATAATTGGATTTGACAATTAAGGAATGTATGATGATTTTGGAAAAAAAAAATCTTTTGGTCAAATGATGAAGTCCGAAGCCAATCTATAAAGATGAGAGGACAAATAGATACCTATTATAGGTGGTCTTCTCAAGGAATTTAGTTACAAAATGCAGAGAAGACATGATATAGTGATGTGAGAATAATGAATATATTTACAATTGATAGGAAAGCCTATAGAAAGGGAGAGATTGAAAATAAAGTAGGGAATGGTTATGTTAGAAATGCAGTGAAATAGTTTGAAGTCATGGTGAGATCTGTTATAAAAATCTCTATGGATATTTGAGTTAGACTAGATAGACACAGATATAAGAGGCTTACAAACTAAGAGTCTAGTGTTCTTAAAATGCCATTAATGTGAATATTTTAATCACCAATAATAATAGCAAATATTGGGTAAAGACAGGTTGTTAAGTGGAGGATACTCCACATTTTAAATTGATATGTGCCAATTGGCTTACAAGTGTGATCTTGGGCAAGTCATTTCAACTTTCTGGGCTTCAATATCATCACTTATAAAATCAGTGGATTTGGACCTAGAATCATGAAGGTGACTTCCCTATATAAAACTTGGGATCCTATAATTAAGCTACTAAGCAAAATAAAAATCTTTGTAAGCCTGAGCAAAGTCATGCACCTCTTGAAGCTTATTTTCCTTATCTATAAAATGTTAACATCTTAAATAACTAGCATTAATATAATATTAAGGTTTTAAAAATGCAATCTTCACCACAACACTCTTAGGGGAATTGTAAATTACTGACTTTAACCTGAATAATTTGGTAGATTGATGATATCATTTTTGTATGTCCTATCATCAATAATATATGTTTCTGTTTTTTCATCCTCACTACTACCCTGAATTTTAATGAGACTGGATCTCTCTACCATCTCTAGAAGTACAAAAGTCATTCATGAACCCAACCCCACTGCTGATTGGCATGAAAGCTTTGACTTGCTTTTGTTCCAATCTGGATAAGTTTTTTCCTTAGGCATGCTGGTAATTCTTTGCTCTCAAGCACTTATTATATTGGTGCTAGATTTAGTAGGGACTCAATCAGTAGTCCTGCTATAGCTCAGAACTTCCAAAAACTCAAATGATCTACTAGCCTCACACTCCACAGTTGCATAGAATATATGTGTCAGCCCCCATTCCTGGCCTTCTTCATCACTATTGCCATCATGCAATTGTATGGCCAAATCTATACAATTCTTTTTACAGATGAGAGAACTGAGGCCCAGAAAAATGAAATGGCTTTCCAGTGTTATATAGTTATTCCAAGCTAGTTCACTTAAATCACCTGAAATACACATACACTTTCCATTTAACATTATTCATTGCTTCCAAGGAAATACATTACTCTTATTTATGTCTTTCTATAAGTCCTTTATGGGGAGTCTGCCCATGATAATGAGGGGCCTATCTTTTGTTTTCTTCACATGGAATCAATATCAGTGGAGCACACTAATTGGATACTCTTTCATTTCTTTACATATCCAGCCCCTCCTCCTTTTTCTAGTTATAATTCTCTGGTGATGTAATTTATGCCTCTTCACATGTCTATTTCTTTTTTGAAATATATTGTAACCTATTGAAATATATTGTAACCTATCCACATCCACCATACATCTCTGCATTGTACTTAGGATGACATATTCTTTAGACCACTCCTTTTTATAATTCAACAAGCACATAGGAAAGCCAACTTTTACTAGGCACTTGAAATGCAAATAGAAAAAAATTAAATAATTCTTACTCTTAAGGAATTTTCATTCTAACCGTAAAGTCTAGTACATATATAAGAATATGCAAAGTGAATGCAAAGATAATTAAGGTAATTTGGGAGGGAGGGTGCCAGTATTTGGTGATAACAGAAAAGGCTCCATAGTGGTGCATAAGCTGTGTCTTGAAAAAGGAGAGGAATTTTATATGGTGGACATGAGGAGCAAGTACATTCCTCACACAGTAGATCAGCCAGTGAAAAGAAAAAGAAAAACTAAATGGATGGAAAGTTGTACACTTTGTAAAACACCAAGAACTTTATAAATGTGAGCTACCTCTATGTAAATTAACATGCAATAGTTCTGGTTATTTTTGTTCCTTTAGTTTTGAATATAAAGTGAAAGGTTGACTCCTAAAACATTCAAATAGGACATTCCTGAATCCAATCTCTAGTCTCAATCCAATTACCATTGTTTCCTCTTCACTCCTTAGATATTTACAAAAACAATTCCTATTACTTTTGCTGCCCACAATTCTTCCCCACTTGCACTTTCTAATCAACTTGTGTTGATTAGATTGAAATTATTTGAGTGATTGACATATAGTAGTTCTTTAATAAACTTATAAAAATAAAAATAAACAATATTGAATGATTTGCTAAGTGCTTTAGGGGTCTATGATATATTATTTTCTTCCCAGTCATATTTGATTATTACTTAGAAATGGAAATGGCTGTCTTTGCCTTTCTTTGTTTGCTATTTTTTATAAAGTGTTCTTGAAGTACCCAAGGGAGAGAAAAACAGGGCAGCCAAAAATAATGAAAATTTAAGAGTGTTTATTTCTAGCCAGCGACTGAACCCCACCAGAACAGGGGAATCAGTGAATGAGTGGTCTCAGGGCCACATATTTATAGAAAGAAGAGAGAGACATTATTTTTTTTTTTCTTGATACAAAATAAAGGAATAAGTAAGTTGGGTGGATGTCAAAGTCATTGGACTGAGAAGCCAAGGAGTCATTATGCACTTAAAGAGAGATTTCTAGAAAAAAAGTGGTACCTAATTGTTAACCAGAATGGCTATTAAGGACAAAACCACCAGTCTTTGTCAGAGTGACAGCTGAAAGATTAAAGGGATCTGATTTATTCTTAACATTGAAGATTTTTATTCTATTCATACTAATAAAAAAATTAGGAAAATAAACCACATCTCTTAAATATGTGCTCAACCCCAGGACTGAAGATGTGATAGAGATTTTATAAGCAAATTTTCATTAATTGTATGACTTGAACATCTGGCCTATAGTATTATTTATGAAGCTTTGAAGCAAAAATTACTCTGTAATTGACATATCATCATTTGGTTCCCTGACCTGACCTACAGAATCCCCCAAAATCTGGATGAGGTAAAGTTTTTTTTTTTCTTTTTTTCTCTAGCTAGATACTCAAATACCCAGGAAGATTTGAGTTGTCTGAACTCCAGGCTCTCTCAGGGATGCCTGGTATGAGAATACTTGCATTCTCTGACAAAAGGTTTCCTTACCTTAGAGAGCATTTTGTCATCTCTTTATCTCTAGAGATGTCTAGAGAAGTATAGACACTATAGAATAGGAAAAACTAAAGCTTTTTGGCAAAAATGGGACAAAACACCTCTGTTTCTAAAAATTCTTCCTTAGGTAAAAAAAAAATTCTGCTTGAAAGATCTCAAACTTAAAAAGCTTAAATTAAAACAGCATTGTAATGTCATAAATTTGCTGGAAAGAAATCAAACTCCCTCCTTCCACGCCCCTCTAGGGGCAAGGGAGCCTCCCTATCAGAAAGCTCCTAAATCCCTTTCAGAACAGGACTCTTTAACTCTATCTCTCTCACCTGAACTAAATCCTGTGACTCCCAGCTTTTTTCTTCTCAGGGCAACTTCTGCCTCCTGGGAAAAACACTTAGAGCAGAGATTCCTCTTTCAAGAGATTGAGGCCGGGAACCCCCAGAGGTTCATGTTCTAGGTGTCATGGAAACTGTATGAGGAGACTCCTTAGTTCTTGTCCTGAGTTCAAGTAAGAGGAGCACTGGAGGGACTGTCTCCCCACAATGAAAGCCACTATCTGGTGGCCAGTAAAATGGGGGAGGGGCTTCTTCACTCTCTTTCTTTGCAACTCTGGTTTCACCTACCCCTCCTCCCATAGAGTGGGATTGCAGAAGAACCCAAGAGCTGTCTAGAGAACTCTCCTCTGCCTTGCTGGCTTGGTAACCTGTCATTTAAATGCTGACACGATTGGAAACCCAACTCTTTTCTCAGACCTTTAGAGAAATTTTTTAAGCACAACTTTTAGTTACACAGTTAAGAGATTTGGAAAAGCTTAACTGCATTCTTATCTTGATCTGCAGTCCTGACAGGCAGGGCTATGCCCATGCTCCAGACCCTGCATCACAGGAGCAGCTGTGTATTTCCCTAGGTTGGCCATCCTTCCTTGGAGCAGTGGCTGCCAAGGCAGTCCTCAAAATTAACCTTATTAACCCCTAGGGTTCAGAGCATTTTAAAAACCAAAGGAAATCAGTGGCTTGGTAGGAGGCCTAATATATAGCATGGTCTCCTACCTGACTTGACTCCCTGGAGTCACACCCTTAATCCTGTCACTCTGCTCCCTGACTCTATCCAACTGGGAGAAATTAGCTTTCCTGAAAAGGGGGGGGGGGGGGAAAGGTGAGTTATTCTGTGGCGCCTTTCAATGACACCCTAGACTCTAGGCTACTTGACACTTTTACTAAGGATGTGAATGTTTTTTGCTCCTAACATTTTCTCTCCTACTTTTCTTGATTCTATGCCCCTGCCAACGATTAACTCCTTAGCATAATTAACTCATTAACTACTTTAATCTAGGGAGCTCCATGGGCAGTGGGAACATTCAGCATTATTGAGTGGGCTATCAGCATTCTTAAGGCAGCCCACAGACAGGACCTGATGCATTCTTTGCAGAAGGTCCCATTCTCAAACTTCATCATCTCAACCCTGGATGACACCCCACTTTTAATCTGCTCCTGGGATTTGTTTCCTCTAGACTTAAAGCTGCCAATTTTCAACTGCTCTCCAGTCTGCAGATCATGGGACGACTGACACACAGCACCTTTTAGATACCCTGCTGCTGTTTTCAGATCTCACACCTCCCCTCCTGGCATGAATTCCCAAGTAACTTAGGGACATCTCTATGATCCTTGCCAGCTCAAAGCAATTACAGAAGAAACCTTCACCCCTTTTCTCCAAATGAATTTGGGGTATTGCTTGAAAGAGGGAAAATGACGGGGAGACTAGGGTGAACTGAAACTCTCCTCTGACAGGGACCCACTCTTCCAGGCAATTAAGTGGTTTCATTAAGATTTGCCCAGGACCACTTCCCAGTTAGCTCAAACTTAAGCGGTCTCATTTAGCTGGAGATCTGGACCTAATACCTCTATTGAGTAGTCCAGAACTACTCCTACTTAAGTAGTTTCATTCTACTAGAAATCCAAGCCTGGAGGCAATAATTTCATTCCATTAAAACTTAAGTCTCAGATTTTCTATTAAAGGGCAATTTTTGGTTCATTTCTTTGCAGAGGCCTAAAAAGCAGGAATCATGCTATGCCAAGGGACCTCTCTTTAGCAGAGCTGCCAGCCAGGATTCGTGCCTACTGTGAAGATATTCTTTTCTCACCTTTAATCCCTCTTTATCTCTGTGCCAGGATTTCTCTGCTAGGATCTTTATCTCTCTGTCAAGACCTTGCCACTAAAGAAGTCAGTCTCCCTAGCAAAAGCTAACTTCCTTTTGCCAGTCTAATATTTCAAGTTTGTGAATTCTTTCACATTGGACTTGCACCAACCAAAGAAGGGTTTCCAAAACTCTGCACTGCCACTAACCTCATCAACATGACTATATTATTTTCCTATCAAAAAAAGTGATTTTATCACTAATAATAATTGAAAATTAAGCATCGGTATTCCCTATCAAACTTGCTTCATAACTAATGCTCATAAGATAAACCACATATGTTTGATTATTAATGGTGAAAAGGGCATTCTCAGCTTTTTCCATGTAAGTGAGATAAAGGAGAAAAAAAAAATACACCAAACATTCACAGAATGTAAAACTAAAATATCTGGCAAAATCTCTCCTAGTGGAGAGGGTACTAGCATTTTTTCAAATCACCAGATAGCAAAGTGAAAGAAAAAGAACATAATTCACTGGACCCCCACCCCCACAGTGATTAGTACTGAACCATAGCTGTCTATTGTTTCATCTACTCCTGAAAACAAACTAAAGATATGCTTATCTTAGGCTGATATTTTAGATTGGGGGAGGAAGAGCTTCACCTTTCTGTGGTCTTCCATTGGAAAGTACTAGTGGATGAAAATAATTGTAGATCAACATATGAGTCAAATGCTGTATTTATATACACTGCAATAATGCCACCTTGCTAAAAATAATATGCAATTAAAGTACATTGAAGTTCATGACACTATGCATGAAGGCCAAATATTTTTTAAGAAGCTTCATTATAAAAGGACTAATCATACTATAATATCAAGTCGTGACAGTCTACCCTCATTTTTCTGTTTGTAATCTACTGAACCTTTTACTTTTACATTTGGAAACAAAAGGAAAGAGAAGAAATGGCTCTAACTCCCATCAAGATAAATACAAGAATTTTTATTCAAGCTTTTCTTTTGGTATGCTTAGATTTATGTCTTTTTGATAATCACAGAAACCTAGGATAGGAGGGAACATTAAAAGTCAACTTGTTCAAGGGATATTTTTTCTATGACATTTCTGAAATTTGAAGATCTTCAAATGGTAACCCACTATCTCCCCACTCCCAGCTAGAATATTCCACTTTCAGATTACTCAGATTGAAGTTTATCCTTACATAGAATTAAAATCTCTATGGCTTCCTTTACTCTATATAGAAATGGTATCATTAACTCATAGAACAGTATGAATTAGGGATTATATGCTGAGTTCTAATAGACTTTCTCAAATGGATGCAATTGATTAGCAAGGGGAACATAAAAGAAAATACAGAATATTGTGTAAATTACTTAGGGTAAAATAGAGTAATTACATTTTATTGACAAAATAAACCTTACAACTTTTTTTGTTTTTAAAGAAACTTTTAATGTGTATTATGTCAATTTTCTTCAATTACTTATTTTACGTGATTTAACAATGAGTTTAAAAGTCTGACACATTCTCTAATTCTTCACAATGAAACTATGCAATTATCAAATTGAACAAGTTTAGTGTTCCTGGAGAGGCCATTTTTTCCCTAAGTCTAATCTTGATTAGGAAAATATTTAGCTTTCCAATGGGATTTCAATCACAGTGACCTCCCAAATCAATTAAATGCATTTATCTCTATTTCTCAGATACAATTCTTAACCTTTTATAATTTTCAGTATGAGACAAGGTCTTGTTGCAGCATTCCACTTCCATTTAAAATTTCAGAATATTCTTTTCAATATATTACTTAATCTATCAGAGTTCATCATTCTCTCAATGGAGATATGATTCCTAGACTAAATGGGAAAATATTTTTAGAGTGGGTATTTTGCAGTCTGAGGAAGATGCTTAGATCTTATAGTCTCATTTAAACTTCTTCTGGCATTAGTTCTCTTATACTTGTTATTTGTTTTTTGAATTAAAAAGTAACTTTGTTCAATTAAAAGCTATCAATTTTTTTTTAGTTTTAAATATTAAAACCTAGCCTCTTAAACTGTGTTTCACAATCTCATATGGGGTCTCATAACAGAATGGGGGATCACAAGATTATTATTTATTATCAGCACATGTTTGATTTGTATACTTATTTTATATAACTATATACCTAGGGTCATGTAAAAGTTTTCTTAGACAGACAAAGACCATGGGTAGAAAAAAGTTCAAGAAGTCCTGTTCTAGTATTGTAATATCCCTTGTATTGCCTACACATAGTATCTAATATTGTTTTGTCCACTGCATGGGCAACCAGCAGATAATTGGAGTTTTTCTTGTTAGTTTCTTTCCACTGTTCCAAAATGAAGTATAATTCAAACTGCATAGGAACCATTAGGAGCCCCTCCCACTACAGGTTTCTCAAAAGTTCTTTGTGGAGGATTAGTCTGTTTTGTGGAAATAGTTTGTCTTGAAGGTTTCTGTGGTCATCCTTTATTTTGAATGATACCTTATGCTTTGATGAAATTGATTCTGTTTTGTTGTTGACTTGAATGATCGTTGAAATATTTGACTTCCGAATCAAACAAAACAACATATAAAGTGTTTTGTAAACCTTAAAGCCCTGTATAAATGCCAGCTATTTGCCAAAAGTCAGTGTAATATCTTATGTTAAGGTAGCAATTCCTAGTTCAAAATAAATATGTGACAAATTCGCAATGGCCATTCTCTTTGGCAAAAGATAGATTTATTTAGGGAAACGGGTAACAGACAAAATGAATAGACACCAGGAATGGTAAATGTGAAATAGAGTAGGAGAACATATAAAATATGAGTTCTCCAGGGGAACTCACAATTAACCAGGAGAAAGAAAATACTTGACACAGGAAATTCCATGACACAGGAGTAAGGCTAAGTTGCCTACATTAGACTAACCAGAGTTAGCTATGATAAAAGAAAAAGATATCATTAGAGGGAAGGCACTATGAAGAGGGAGAGAATTATCTCATAGTTGGCTTAGTCCTAAAAAGAATTTAGCAAAGATCTTCATCATCTTTCTTACAGGAATTACAGCCTTGGGAATTTTTCTCAGGGAAGCCAAGAAAATAAAGGTGGAGCTCAGAGGGATGATCAGAGAGCAAAGCAGGTCCAAGCACTATGCTAAGAGCCTTATAAATATTATTTTGTGTGATTACTTCAATGAAAAACATTCGTATGGCACAAAATCCAATATTTAACTGACAGAATTAACTAAATGTGGGAAAACCAGCATACTGCTGCAACATTATCCAATCAGTGAGAAATGTTCTGAGTTCACCGGTAATGAAGACAGACTATTGCTGTCACAAAATGAAACCATATAACAATTTTTTGCCAAGAAATTTGCATTCCACACTAAATGTCTTCCCTCATCAAATCCTTAAGAAATGGGATGGAGACAACAACTAGATTTATAATTTCACCAGTGTAGAAAATTTCCTGGTGAGGAAATTCTTTCTACCATTGTAAATTGACCTTTCTTTGTAACATTATTAATCTCCACTATCATATCTGTGAAGAACAATGTAGTGTGTGTATTTATAGTGTGGTATAGTGAATCACAATATTGTTGTGAATAGAAAATTACCCAATGTATATTAGGTTCTTTGAAAACCTTACAATGTTGTGTGAGGTATCACTATTATCATCATTAATGAAAGCTACTTTCCTTAACCATTCCTCAAAAAGTATTACAAGAGTTGACCTAAAGTTGGCTTCCCCAAGATGGCAAGCAATATATATAGGTTACACATGTGCAATCATGTTAAACATATTCCTATGTGAACTTTCATCATGTCCCTATTTGTTAATGTTCTTATCTTCTCAAAATTAGTTGTGAAGACTTTGATTTAATTATGGGGTACATATTGTATTTCTCAAAAGGTAAGTACTTGAGGACAAGGAGTACTTCACTTTTTGTTTGTATATCTATAGCAATTAGCACAGGGACTTTGCACACAGTAAGTACTTAATACAATTGTATTATATAGTATCTCTAGCTCTTGTTTCTTTAAGAATTTTTGAAAGATTTGAAATCCTCAATTGGATACTTTTTTTTTAGTTAAGTCACTTAGCCTCCCAGATTATCAATTTCCTCACAGATAAAAATGCCTTCAGTACTCACTTGATAAGGTTTCTGTAATAAGAGGACTTTCCAAGCTTTAACTTGGTGTAGAAATAGGAAACATCATCAACATCACTGTTAAGTTTAATATATAATATGTTATTGAGACACCTCAGCTTATTATAATGACCACCACTAGAAGTTAAGTCTCTAACATGTTTTTGTTATTGTTTGTCCTTCATTCTCAAAGAGAAGCATGACATCACAAAGGTGATGCCATGACATTGCAAAAGAGATGAATTAAGTAAGGGTGGATTTGCAAAATCACTAGCCTCATTTTCTCCTGTAGAGCCATATGGGTCCAAGATATAAACCAAAATGACTAGATGTAGACAGAGACTGACTTTTTAAGCTAGGATTTTTAACAGGTCTCAATTTGACTGAGGCAACATCTAGAAAAGTGATTTAATTTTTTATAGTTTAGGTGACTCTTATTCTTGATCTGTTTTAATAGAGAAAATTTCTCTAATATTGCCCTGTATTAATAGAATCACTGTTCCTGTATTAAAATATTAATAATGCTGTTGCTACTTTACTGTGTCTAACATGGTTCATAGGAAATCAGTCAATCAGTTGGCAATGTATGTGCCAACTAAGAGAAGAGTTAGTTGAATTTACCCCTCAGCCATCTTTTCATTTCAGCATAAATTAAATAAGTGGAGTAAGGAGGGAAGGGGGTAAGAGGAGGAGCAAATCAAGCTTGAAACTGTTTTGAAATAAAAAAAAAAAAGAGTTAAATATGCATTATCTAGACAGAAAGTAAATTACTGAGACCATATATTACAAACCACAGTATATTCCCACAGTACTTAACACATAGTAGGCAGCATCTAAGGGGCATAATAGATAAGTTTCTGGATTTTGCTTCAGGAAAGTCTAAGTTCAAATGTGGACTTAAGGTAATCACTAGCACTTAACCTTTATCTGTCTCAATTTCTTTATAGTTTTATAATTGGTATAATGGTATTTATCTCCCAGAACTGTTGTGAAGATCAAGTGAGATATTATTGATAAAGTACTTAGCAAATCTTAAAGTTTACTAGCAATTTTATATATTTTTTAAAATTATTGAATGGTTGAATTAAAAATGTGTGAGTGAGGCTACAATAGAGTATGAACAATATTCTACATAAAAAGGTAGACAAAGTAATTGCAAAATTAATGGAAATGAATTTTTAGAACTTAGCATGTTATGGAAAATTTCACAATTATTCATTCTAAATTACCAGAATAGATTATTTCCCTTCTTTCCATGGGAAACTATTGGGAGAAGTGGGGAAATATGGACTTAACTAAATTTTAAAAATTAAATGGATAGGATTGTATCAGAAAAGAAAATGAAAGGTTTAAAGGCAAAATGAACATTTTTGGTCTAATTATGTTTGAAAATTGTAGCTAAATCAATAAAAGGCTTGATTTAAGACTGAGTGAAAAACAGATGAGGAAGAAATAATTCATTATAATATAGAGTACTTGTGATAAATGAGAGATGCTATTGTATACTTTGTAAGTATATTTTAAAATAATATCTGAGATCTTGTTTTCACCATGGAACCATTGCCAGTAATCTTCCACAAATAATGAAGAATAGGGGGGATGCTAGAAAACTAGCAAGAGAAGAATTTATTGCCCTAAAATTTTTTTTAAAGTGTAGAGAACAGGGGATAGATTACAGAAACTATCACCAAGTTGATCTTGAGTCCTGGCCATATTCTAAAAAAACAAAATTAAGCTTTTGCTTTGCGGACAATTAGATAGGAAACAGGTAAGTTACCAAGAGTAAGTATAAGCAAACTACTAAGAAATAATGACAAATTAACAGATTTTGTTTTTTGGTAGAATACACAAATTGGTAAATCAGGAAAATGCCATACTATCTTCTTTAATACTCTAAAACTTTCCTTTAAAACAAAATGGTAAAATTGAGTCTTAATCAATCATCAAGGATTGTGTTAACCACTATGCTAAATACTGGAAGTAAGAATATAAATCACTGTCTTTACCAACTTGGTTGATCTCTACTTATGTTTTTTGGTAACTATCCAATACCAGGGTCTCATCGCATTAATACTGAATTTAGTACAGACACTCCATCAGCTTATCCCTCTGAACCTTAGAATTGGAGAAATCTACCAGACACTGTCTCTCAGGATCAAGGATTATAAATGTGTCACTAGGTCCAACAAATAAACTAGAGAATCATTATCTTAATCCTTGTTTTAGGATTAAATCAATCATACTGAACTAGAGAACTATTAATCACCATGCTAACTAGATAACTATTGTCTTATCAATTCCACTGAGTTTCTTGTTTCAACAAGTTTACTTGTTTCAAGTATACTTCTTCAGAGTTCTGGCTCTCTACATACAATGACTTTGTATATTTAAATTATTGTCACCTGGAAAAGAAATAAGACTTCCATGATTCTCTACATAATAAAACGAGTCCACCAAAGGTATACATTATAGAAAGGTTTATATTATCTCAACATATGAAAGAATTTTCAAAAAAAGAGTTGGCCAAAGGGGGGAAAAAATTACAATCTGGTATACCACAAAGAAATAAACTTCTTACTTTTAGACAAGAAAGAGCTGAATGAATTGAAGTCATCATAATAACGAAATTGTACATCTAAGGAAGAATTGAAAAAAAATCATAGCCAAAAAGCTGTCTAATTTTCTAACTTTATGTCTTGAAACAAGTCTCTTGTACTTGATCTCTTATTCAAAAGTTTGAGCAAGATAAACTCCAAGGTCTCTTCTAATTCTACATCTAGGATCTGTGGAATGAAATCTAAAGTTGGAAGGAGTCATAGAAGTTATGTATTCTACCTTCTTACCCATTGAAGTAATACCTAATAATCAATATAATAATTGGTTACATGTATCATATTTTTATGTATGCATATGTACCAAATTTTTAACATTATCTGTGATACCTGTCTGTTAGGATTACTAGGTGAGAACTCAGGTTGTCTGGACAGTGACAAGGTGAGAATTCAGGTTGTCTGGACAATTACAAGGTGAGAACTCAGGTTGACTTGATAGAAGGAGCAAGCTCATTGGCTGAAGTGGTTCTTCCCAGAAGCCCTTGCATTATCCCACGCCCATTCTCTGGGAGGATAAGAGAGGACAGCCAGAGATAGGAGAAGACTCTGCATTACATCTTGCTTGACGCAGCTCTCTGCAGGAAGGGAAGTCGGCTCTCTGCAGGAAGGGAAGTCACTTCTCTGGACAAGAGTTAACAGCAACTACCTGGAGACAATGGTTCGTTACAGGAAGAAGAATCTGTCTGAGAGATTTGAGTAGACACAGCAGATCTCTTCCCAGACAGCCATCCGGCAGCTTCTGGAGATGACAGCTCGCTACACCTGTCACAGAATTTTATATGATTTAAATATATATATATATATATATATATTTATTTATATATATATATATATATATATATATATGAATATATATAATTTATATGATTTAAAATATACAAATATATTTAAATATATAAATATATACTGTAGAGTTTAGGAATATGTGTGTGTGTTTTTCTTCTTTTGTTATTTGTATCACCATAGACAAAAACCTCATTACCCAGTAACTAGTCTTCTGGTGATGAGACTTTGTACTTAGCTAGTCTGGAACTCAGGAAATAGATACAAATAGATACACAATATTTGTGAATACTGTTCAAGAAGCTATTTGAACTTTGCAAAACTTGATAGACTTTGTGCATAGTATTTGAGAACACATTGTTGACTCAAAATCATGGTAAAACTTTGGAATTGAAGATTTTTTTTTTATTGTATTAAGTTTATTTTTAATACATATTGCTGTACGAATCATGTTGGGAGAGAAAAATCAGAGCAAAATGGAAAAACCATGTGAGAGATAAAAAAACAGAAAAAAGAAGTGAGCATAGCATGTGTTAATTTACATTCACTCTCCTTGGACCTTTTTCTGGATGTAGATGGCATTTTCTTCAAATTTCTATTAGGACTGCTTTGGATCACTGAACTACTGAGAAAAACCAAGCCTTTTAACTGATCACCACTCATTCTTGCTGTTATTGTATATAATATATTTTTGGTTCTGGCTCAGCATCAGTTCATGCAAATCTTTTCAGGCCTTTTTAAAATCAGCTTGTTCATCATTTTTATAGAACAATAATATTCCATTATCTTCATGTACCACAATTTCTTCAGCTATTCCCCAATTGATAGGCATCTACTCATTTTCCAATTCTTTGCTGCTGCAGAGTTACTACAACATTTTTGCACATATAACTTCGTTTTTCTCCTTTTTGATTTCCTTAGAATATAAACCCATTAATGGCAGTGTTGGGTCAAAAAAGTATTCACAGTTTTATAGCCCATTAGCCATACTTCCAGATTGCTTTCTGGAATGGTTGGATACTTTCATAACTCCAGCAAAAATGCATTTAGTGTCCCAGTATTCCAACATTTCTTTTTTTTTTTAATTAATAATTTTTTATTATATATATATTTTTATATTATTCCTTGTATTCATTTTTCCAAATTATCCCCCCCTCCCTCTATTCCCTCCCCCCGATGACAGGCAATCCCATACATTTTACATGTGTTACAATATAGTCTAGATACAATACATGTGTGTGAATATCATTTTCTTGTTGCACAATAAACATTAGATTCCGAAGGTACATGCAACCTGGGCAGACAGATATTAGTGCTAACAATTTACATTCACTTCCCAGTGTTTCTTCTCTGGGTGTAGCTACCTCTGTCCATCATTGATCAACTGGAAGTGAGTTGGCTTTTCTTTATGTTGAAGATTTCCACTTCCATCAGAATACATCCTCATACAGTATTGTTGTTGAAGTGTACAGTGATCTTCTGGTTCTGCTCATTTCACTCAGCATCAGTTGATGTAAGTCTCTCCAGGCCTCTCTATATTCCTCCTGCTGGTCATTTCTTACAGAGCAATAATATTCCATAACCTTCATATACCATAATTTACCCAACCATTCTCCAACTGATGGACATCCATTCATCTTCCAGTTTCTAGCTACAACAAAAAGAGCTGCCACAAACATTTTGGCACATATATGTCTCTTTCCGCTCTTTAGCATTTCTTTGGGATATAAGCCCAGTAGTAGCGCTGCTGGGTCAAAGGGTATGCACAGTTTGATAAATTTTTGGGCATAATTCCAGATTGCTCTCCAGAATGGCTGGATTCTTTCGCAACTCCACCAGCAATGTATTAGTGTCCCAGTTTCCCCACATCCCCTCCAACATTCATCATTATTTGTTCCTGTCATCTTAGCCAATCTGACAGGTGTGTAGTGGTATCTCAGAGTTGGCTTAATTTGCATTTCTCTGATCAGTAGTGATTTGGAACACTCTTTCATGTGAGTGGATATAGTTTCAATTTCTTCACCTGTGAATTGTCTGTTCATATCCTTTGACCATTTATCAATTGGAGAATGTTTCGGTTTCTTGTAAATTAGGGTCAGTTCTCTGTATATTTTGGAGATGAGGCCTTTATCCAAACATTTAACTGTAAAAATATTTTCCCAATTTGTTATTTCCCTTCTAATCTTGTTTGCATTATTATTGTTTGTACAGAAACTTTTTAGTTTGATGTAATCAAAATCTTCTATTTTGTGATCAATAATGATCTCTGGACAGTTCTCTTTGATAATTTCCTGTAAAATAGAATCTAGACTCTTTTTTTGGTCATAGTTTTCGGGAAGTCCAATGATCCGCAGATTATCTCTCCTAGATCTATTTTCCAGGTCTATAGATTTTCCCAGTAAGTATTTGACATTGTTCTCCAGCTTCTCATTTTTTTTGTTTTGTTTGACTGATTCTTGGGTTCTCTGTGAATCATTCCTTTCTCTTTGTTCCATCCTGACTTTTAAGGAGTTATTTTCTTCTTTCACAGTTTTTAGTTCTTTTTGTAAATGCCCAATTTCGTTTTTAAATGAATTATTTTGCTCTATTGAATTTTTTTCCATTTCCCTAATTTTTTTTTGAGAATTATTTTCTTTTTCCAATTCAGAAATTCTATTTTCTTGAGACTTTTTTATCTTTTCCAATTCAGAAATCCTACTTTCCTGTGATTTTTTAACCTTTCCTAATTCATAAATTTTGTTTCCCTGCATCTCCTGTGAATTCTTTATTTTTTCCAACTCCATTTTCAGGACGTTGTTATTCTCTATCATAGCTTCCCTTTCCTTTCCCCATTTTTCTTCAAACTCCCTTAATTTTTTAATAGTCTCTTCAAGGAGAGAGTTATGTGATGGGGGGCAGGAATCATTCCCCTTTAGGTTGTTATCTGCTGTCTCTCTGCTGTTAACTTCCTCAGGGTTGGATACCCGCTCTTTCTCTGTGTAGAAGGAATCTATGGTTTTTCTGGCTTTTTTGTTCATATTTTAAAAATCTTTTGGGGTCTGTCCCTGGGGTAGGAAATTATTTATTTACTTCTTTACCAGCTTCCTCCCAGACCGGATGGATGCAGCCGTTCTAGCGCCTGAGCTAAGATAGAGCTCTGGGAGAGAGTTCCCCACCCCCTCCCTGGAAGTGCCTCAGAGGTGATTAGCACTGCTGTGCCCCGAGGGCGCTGTGTTTTAGCGGCTTCCCTGAGGTTGAGACTGAACAGTAAAGGCAGCACAAAGCCTAGCCTATGTGTCCCGGTGGGGCGTGGATGTCTGCAGCAGGTGATGTGAAAAGCCCCTGCGCTCAAACTGGAAGTGTCTGCCAGAAACCGCGGTCCCTAGTTCAAAGGTTCCGCTTCTCTGGGATTTACTGGAGCTGAGTTCCACTCCCTCCAGCTAAACTAGGCAGTGTGTGTTGCCTTGGGCCGTATCCGCCCACTTGTCAATCTCTTAAGTATTCTCAGGAGGTAGCTGAGGCCTCGCCCCCTGGTGCGGAGATCTGCTGAGTCACCCCCAGGGTCCTGGAAAATCTAATCTATCTGAATTTTTAAGGTATTTTAGCTTTCTCTTCTGAACTGCTAAATAATTAGCAGAGAAGAGCTAACAGCCTGTGCCAGATTCCTTTATCTCAGTGGCTTCTCTGATCCCAGAGCCCTCCCCAGCGCGATCGGCACAGTATGCTAGCACCCAGCCGTCTGTGCTGGCCTCTCTTCTTCCTTCCCTGGGAACTGACCTTTTCTGTTGAAACTCCAGATTCTCTTCAGCTGGTAAGTCGTGCTTCCAGTCCTTGTGGTATCTATCAGTCCAGGGCTTATTCTGAGGCTTAATTTATCTAATTGGTTGTGAGGGAGTGAGGACGTTCACAGAGTCGTGTGTTTCTTCTCCGCCATCTTGGCTCCGCCCCATTCCAACATTTCTTATGATGTTTTCCTGTCATCTTAGCCAGTGTGAGAGGTGTGAGGTGGTACCTCAGAGTTGTTTTCATTTGCATTTCTCTAATCCATGGTGATTTGGAGCATTTTTTTCATGTTAGTATAGATGGCTTTAATTTCATCATCTGAAAATTGCCTGTTCATATGCTTTGACCATTTATCAATTGAGAAATGACTTGTATTCTTATAAATATGACATAGTTCTTTCTACATTTTAGAAATGAGACTTTATCAGAAATTTTGGCTATATTTTCCCCCCAACTTTGTACTTCCCCTTTAATCTTTTTTGTGCTGATTTTGTTTGTGCAAAAACATTTTTATTTAATGTAGTCTAAGTTGTCTCTAGTTCTCCTTTGGTCATTAATTCCTACCATATCCAAAAAGTGGATAAGTAAATTATCCCTTGTTTTCCTAATTTGTTCATAGTATTATTCTTTATGGCCAAATCATATTTTAACCTTATTTTTGTATGAGGTGTGAGATGTAGGTCTATGTAAAGTTTATGACATTATTTTCCTGTTTTCCCAGTAATTTTTGCCAAATAGTGACTTATTATTTCAGAAGCCTGAGTTTGGGTTTTTTCAAATATTAGATTGCTATAGGCTTTGATTATTGTATCCTGTGTATCTAATCTATTCAACTGATCAACACTCTATTTCTTAGCCAGTATCAAATGGTTTTGATGACTGCTATATAATATAGGTTTAGTATTGCTAAGCCATCATCATTTGTATTTTTTTCATCAATTCCCTTGATGTTCCTGATCTTTTGCTCTTCCAGATGATTTTTTTTATTATTTTGTCTAATTTTATAAAATAATTTTTGGCATTTTGATTGGTATGGCATTGAACAAGTGGACTAATTTAGCAAGATTTGTCATTTTTATTATATTAGTTTGTCCTACCCATGAACAATCAAGATTTTTCCAATTGTTTAAATCTGATTTTATTTATGAGAAGTGTTTTGTAATTGTATTCATATAGTTCTTGTGTTTGTCTTAGTAGGTAGACCCCCAAGTATTTTATTTTGTCTACAATAATTTAAAATAGAATTTCTATTTCTATTTCTTTCTGTAGGGCTTTGTCAGAAATACATAGAAATGCTGCTGATTTGTGTGAGTTTATTTTATATCCTGCAACTTTGCTAAAGCTGTGAATTGTTTCCAGTAGGTTTTGGGATGATTTTCTAGGATTCTCTAGATATATCATCATATCATCTGCAAACAGTGATAATTTTATTTCCTCATTGCCTTATTCTAATTCCTTTAATTTCTTTTTCTTTCCTTATTGCTAATGTTACATTTTATTTGTACATTGTTGTACAAATAAATGTACAAATGTATAAATAATGTACATTTTATTTGTATAATGTTGAATAATAGTGGTGATAATGGGCATCCTTGTTTTACCCCTCATCTTACTGGGAAAGTGTTCAGCTTCTCTCCATTACAAATAATGCTTGATGTTGGTTTTAGATAGATGCTTCTTATTAATTTAAGGAAAGACCTATTTATCCCTATTCTTTTTAGTGTTTTAATAGGAATAGATGCTGTATTTTTTTTCAAAAGTTTTTTCTGCATCTATTGGGTATGATTTCTGTTGGTTTTATTATTGGTATGGTTGATCATGGTAATAATTTCCTGATATTGAACCAGTCCTGCATTCCTGGTACAAATACTACTGGTTTATAGTGTATTATGCTGCTGATAAGTTGCCATAATCATTATTCTGCTGATAAATCGCTGTAATCTCTTTGCTAATATTTCATTTAAAATTTTACATCGATATTCATTAATGAGATTGGTGATCCCTGTTTTAGGTATTAGTGCTGTATTTGTGTCATAGAAGGAATTTGGCAGTACTCCTTTATCTATTTTTCTAAACCATTTACATAGTATTGGAATTAATTGTTCTTTAAATGTTTGTTAGAAATAGTTTCAATTTCATCATCTGAAAATTGTCTGTTCATATCCTTTGACCATTTATCAATTGGAGAATGGTTTGATTTCTTATAAATTAGAGTCAGTTCTCTATATATTTTGGAAATGAGGCCTTTATCAGAACCTTTAACTGTAAAAAAATATTTTCCCAATTTGTTGCTTCCCTTCTAATCTTGTTTGCATTAGTTTTGTTTGTACAAAAGCTCTTTAATTTGATGTAATCAAAATCTTCTATTTTGTGATCCATAATGATCTCTAGTTCTCCTTTAGTCATAAATTCCTTCCTCCTCCTCAAGTCTGAGAGGTAAACTATCCTATATTCCTCTAATCTATTTGTGATCTCATTATTTATGGCTAAATCAATGATCTTATCTTGGTATATAGTGTTAAGTGTGGGTCCAAATCTAATTTCTGCCATATTAATTTCCAGTTTTCCCAACAGTTTTTTTTTCAAATAATGAATTCTTATCCCAAATGTTGGTATCTTTGGGTTTGTCAAACACTAGATTGCTATAATTGTACCCTATTTTGTCCTGTGTACCTAACCTGTTCCACTGATCAATTAGTCTATTTCTTAGCCAGTACCAAATGGTTTTGGTGACTGCTGCTTTATAATATAGCTTTAGATTAGGTACAGCTAGGCCACCTTCATCTGATTTTTTTTCCACTAATTCCCTTGAAATTCTCAACCTTTTGTTCTTCCATATGGATTTTGTTGTTATTTTTTCTAGGTCATTAAAATAGTTTCTTGGGAGTCTGATTGGTATAGCACTAAATAAATAGATTGGTTTAGGGAGTATTGTCATATACTTCATTATATTCGCTCAGCCTATCCAAGAGCACTGAATGTCTTTCCAATTATTTAAATCTGACTATTTTTGTGGCAAGTGTTTTGTAATTGTGCTCATATAGTTCCTGACTTTTCTTTGGTAAATGGATTTCCAAATATTTTATACTCTCTACAGTTGTTTTGAATAGAATTTCTCTTTGTATCTCTTGCTGTTGCATTTTGTTGGTGATGTATAAAAATGCTGAGGATTTATGTGGATTTATTTTATATCCAGAAACTTTATTAAAGTTGTGAATCATTTCTAATAACTTTTAATTAGAATCTCTGGGGTTCTCTAAGAATACCATCATGTCATCTGCAAAGAGTGATAGTTTGATTTCCTCATTACCTACTTTTATTCCTTTAATCTCTTTCTTGACTCTTATTGCTGAGGCTAGTGTTTTTAATACAATGTTGAATAGTAATGGTGATAGTGAGCAACCTTGTTTCACTCCTGATCTTATTTGGAAAGGTTCCAGTTTATCCCCATTACATATGATGCTTACTGGTGTTTTTAAATATATGCTCTTGACTATTTTAAGGAATAGTCCATTTATTCTATACTCTCAAGTATTTTTAGTAGGAATGAATGTTTAACTTTATCAAATGCTTTTTCTACATCTATTGGGATGATCATAAGGATTTTTTTTAATTTGATTATTATTATGGTCAATTATACTAATAGTTTTCCTAATATTAAACCAGCCCTGCATTCCTGGTATAAATCCTACTTGATATTATATTATCCTGAGGATGATTTTCTGTAGTCTTTTTGCTAATATCTTATTTAAGATTTTAGAATCAATATTCATTAAGGAGATTGGTCTATAGTTTTCTTTCTCAGTTTTCAACCCACCTGTTTTAGGTATCAGTACCATATCTGTGTCATAAAAGGAATTTGGTAGGACTCCTTCATTCTCTGTTTTTTCAAATAGTTTATATAGCATTACGGCTAATTGTTCTTTGAATGTTTGGTAGAATTTTATTTTATTTTATTTTAGGGAGTTGATTAATAGCTTGTTCTATTTCTTTTTCTGAAATGGGACTATTTAAGCAATTTACTTCCTCCTCTGTTAATCTGGAAAGCCTATATTTTTGGAGGTAATCATCCATTTCACTTAGGTTATCAGATTTATTGGCATAAAGTTGGGCAAAATAACTCCTTATTATTGCTGTAATTTCCTCCTCATTGGTGGAAAGTTTTCCCTTTTCATTTTTAAGACTAACAATTTGATTTTCCTCTCTCCTTTTTCTAATCAGATTTACCAAAGGTTTATCTATTTTATTGTTTTTTTCATAAAACCAACTCTTAATTTTATTTAATGGTTCAATAGTATTTTTACTTTCAATATTATTAATTTCTCCTTTTAATTTTAGAATTTCAAGTTTAGTATTTGATTGGGGGGTTTTAATTTGGTCTTTTTCTAGCTTTTTAAGTTGCAAGCCCAATTCATTGATCTTTTCTTTCTCTATTTTATTCAAGTAAGCCTCTAAAGATATAAAATTTCCCCTTATTACTGTTTTAGCTGCATCCCACAAATTTTCGTATGATGTCTCTTCATTGTCATTATCTTGGATGAAATTATTGTTTCTACAATTTTCTGTTTCACCCAATCATTCTTTAAGATGAGATTATTTAGTTTTGAATTACTTTTTGGTGTATTTACCCCTAACTTTTTGTTGAATGTATTTTTTATTGCATTGTGATCTGAAAAGAAAGCATTTACTATTTCTGCCTTCCTGCATTTAATTTTGAGATTTTTGTGTCCTAATATATGGTCAATTTTTGCATAGGTTCCATGAACTCCCGAGAAGAAAGTATACTCCTTTCCATCACTCTTCAGTTTTCTCCAAAGATGTATCATATCTAATTTTTCTAATATTCTATTTACCTCTTTAATTTCTTTTTTATTTGTTTTGTGGTTTGATTTATCTAATTCTGAGAGTGCAAGGTTGAGACCTCCCACTATTATAGTTTTGCTGTCTATTTCTTCTTGCAACTTTCTTAACTTCTCCTTTAGGAAGTTAGATGCTATACCACTTGGTGCATATATATTTAGTATTGACTATGCTACCCTTTAGTAAGATATATTTTCCTTCATTATCTCTTTTAATTAAATCAGTTTTTGCTTTTGCTTGATCTGAGATAAGGATGGGTACCCTGCTTTTTTTACTTCACTTGAAGCATAAAAGATACTGCTCCAGCCTTTTACCTTTACTCTGTATGTATCTTTCTGCTTTAAATGTGTTTACTGTAAACAACATATTGTGGGGTTCTGACTTTTGATCAAGTCTGCTTATTTCTTTTTAAATAATGTACTACTGGTTTCCAAGTTCTGACAGTATTTGGATTTATAATTACTTAAACATATTAATTGGTTCAAACAAATTGTAAATTTATAATTCAGAATCCCGTACTTTAATTACTCATTGGAATTCGTTATTTGAACTAATCAGGAACTAGTCATGACTTTCCTAATAATTGAAGTCTCAGTGCTATGTGTGTGTAGAAAACAGGTGATTAATAAATATTTATTTAATTAATTGAATAGTTTATTAATTGAATTTAATAGTATTCTTTTAAGAGATCTTCCAACCACCCAAAAATACTTATTAAATGTTCCAAGGCTACCAAGAACTAGTTTCTTGAGGTTATCTGTTAAAGCAAATCCATTCAAACTCTCCCCTTGAGGAATTTCTAATAGAAGAAATAAGACAAATCAGCATATATTTGACATGAATACACTCAGATGAGTCCCAATTATAATTTGGCTTGAACTTGGTAAATAGGATAGATAACAGACTATTGGACAGCATTTTACAGCTTCTGGTTGGGTTGCACTTTTCTTCTCAATCTAATTTTTTTTATTGAACATATAAACATTAGGGGCTGATAATCTTCATTAGAGGAATATTTATGTCAATAGCATGATTGCAAGGATGATAGATTATATTTGCATTTATTACTTATTTCTGAATACTTGATTTGTGTTTAATATTCTCTTTATGAACTAATAAGCACTGAACTTTTCTTGGATTTGTGTTAAACAAATGAGTATTCTGTTTAAGTATTTGATCATAATCTAAAACTGTGAATAGGACCTTTGCCATTGATTGTCTGGGTTTTGCCCTTAAATGTTCCATATAAAAACAACATTTATTGAAGTTCCTTAAAAGGAGACCAGGGAAGTAGGGAATTATTCTAAGACTTAGAAAATGGAAGATGATTTGAGAAATTTTAGCAGTATGAAATGTGTAGGGAACTATTATTTAAAGAAAGGAAGGTATATAGTTTTGCAAATAAGAGGACCATAAATAAATTACTCCACTTATAATGTATTTATTCTCTCATGACACTATATTTTTCAAGGAGGAAAGCATCCTGATTTTCTGATCAAGCTATTTCTTCCTTTGATATGAATGCATGACCTGTATAGGGAATATTTGTATTTTAAAGGAGAGCTTTGTTATATCAAAAATGTGACCTAAAAAATTACTAAATTTTGAGTCCTGAGACTTTCCTGTAAACAGCCACTCTACAAGCTAGACTGGAGAAGCTGAACAGTGAATGGAATATTCCATGGGGATTGTTATGTTTTAACGAAAACCTTCTTCAAAGGTATCACAGAAAAATGAAGGCTATCGGGTACATACAAAGATCCCAGAATATTCATTTTATAAATACTATGTAATCTCTCAAGAGTTCTTTCAAGACTTTATGACTAAAGTCTTATTTGCTTTGAAATGAGATTGGGATATAAAAATATTTTAGTCATGATTATGTACTTTTAAATATAATTTTTACTGCTTCTTTATAAAAAATTGTTGACTTAAATGATAAAAATACTATAGAAACTGATAACAATCTGATTCTCTAAACAACCTTATGAGTTAGGTACGATAAGCTATATCCACTGCATCTTAGGTCATCTCCATCATTTTGACTTTTGTCCTGTCAGTGTCTTTACTGACTTCAGACTCTGAAGCCTTATTCAAATCTAATTCACATGCAAGTCAAAAATGCTGCCATTATGATGTTATTAATGTCTTGAGAATAAAGGAGAAACAACAATAAAAAAACAGACTGGAGGTTTAATTGGCTTGCCTAAGGTCCTAGGGCTATTGTCTGATCTGGGCTTGAACATCAGATCTTTTTTTTTTTTTTTTTAAATTTCCTGAGACTGGGGTTAAGTGACTTGCCCAGGGTCACAAAGTAGGAAGTGTTAAGTGTTAAGTGTTAAGTGAGACCAAATTCGAACTCAGGTCCTCCTGAATTCAGGGCTGGTGCTCTATCCATTGTGCCACCTAGCTGTCCCCAAATATTAGATCTTATATTAGCAAAACTGCCTTTTTATAATCTTAAGCTTTAAGGTCTCTACATTTTGACTTTGGGGGGAAAATTCAATTAAATAGTCCCTCTTTTTAAAGATAAGAGTCATGGTTTTTTTGGACTGGAACAATGACAAATTAAACTGAAAAATGTGTTTTGGGGCAACTAGATGGCAGTGACTAGAACAGTAGCCCTGGATTCAAAAAGATATGAGTTTGAATATTACCTCAGATACTTAATAGCTATGTGACCCTGGGCAAGTCATTTAACTCTGATTACTTCCCTCCTGTTTCCTAAAAAGAATGTCTTCTATATCCTTGTATGTCTATGTGTAGGGGTGGGGTAAGGGGAAGAGCTGGTAATTGACTATAAAGCAATATATTTTCATATATAGGGGTGAGGATAGGATATAGATAGGCAAGAAAGTTTGCATCTAAAACCCGCACATTACACTCTTCCTTGTAAGGAAGAATACTATCTGGCTGTCACCAGGAATAACCAAGTTCCAGACTATCCTGTTTTTATAGAATGATTGTAAGACTGAATTCTTTATCAGTCTTCATTAGACAATCCCTCCAAAACTTTGGACAGCTTTAAACAACCTTTGAAATATTGACTAGCATATCTTTTGACCTGGTTTGCGGAATGCATTCCTCTTGGCTCCTTCTTGATCCCTCCCTTTTTTTTTTTTCTTTTCATTTAAATTTTATTTATTTACAAATATATTTATTTGTATGTCTTTTTAGACTGTAAGATCATTTTTAAATTAATTTTATAATTATAACATTTTTTTGACAGTACATATGCATAGGTAATTTTTACAACATTATCCCTTGTACTCCCTTCTGTTCTGAATTTTTCCCCTCCTTCTCTCCACCCCCTCCCCTAAATGGCAGGCATTGCCATACATATTAAATATGTTATAGTATATCCTAGGTATAATATATATGTGCAGAACCGAATTTTTGTTGTTGTTGTTGTTGCAAAGGAAGAATAGGATTCGAAAGGTAAAAATAACCTGGGAAGAAAAACAAAAAATGCTAACAGTTTACACTCATTTCTCAGTGTACCTTTTCTTCGTGTAGCTGATTCTGTCCATAATTGATCAATTGGAATTGGATTAGCTCTTTTCTATGTTGAAGATATCCACTTCCATCAGAATACATCCTCATACAGTATCATTGTTGAAGTGTATAATGATCTCCTAGTTCTGCTCCTAGATCAGCCTCAGTTGGTGTAAGTCTCTCCAAGCCTCTCTGTATTCGTCCTGTTGGTCATTTCTTACAGAATAATAATATTCCATAACATTCATATACCATAATTTACTCAACCATTCTCCAATTGATGGGCATCCATTCATTTTCCAGTTTCTAGCCACTACAAAAAGGGCTGCCACAAACATTTTGGCACATACATGTTCCTTTCCCTTCTTTAGTATTTCCTTGGGATATAAGTCCAGTAGTAGCACTGCTGGATCAGAGGGTATGCACAGTTTGATAACTTTTGAGGCATAATTCCAGATTGCTCTCCAGCATGGTTGGATTCTTTCATAGCTCCACCAAAAATGCATCAGTGTCCCAGTTTTTCCACATCCCCTCCAACATTCATCATTATTTGTTCCTGTCATCTTAGCCAATCTGACAGGTGTGTAGTGGTATCTCAGAGTTGTCTTAATTTGCATTTGTCTGATCAGTAGTGATTTGGAACACTCTTTCATATGAGTGGAAATAGTTTCAATTTGATCATCTGAAAATTGTCTGTTCATAACCATTGACCATTTATCAATTGGAGAATGGCTTGATTTCTTATAAATTAAAGTCAATTCTCTGTATATTTTGGAGATGAGGCCTTTATCCGAACATTTAACTGTAAAAATATTTTCCCAATTTGTTATTTCCCTTCTAAAATTGTTTGCATTAGTTTTGTTTGTACAAAAGCTTTTTAATTTGATGTAATTAAAATTTTCTCTTTTGTGATCAATAATGATCTCTAGTTCTCCTTTGGTCACAAATTCTTTCCTCCTTCACAAGTCTGAGAGGTAAACTATCCGATGTTCCTCTAATTTATTTATGATCTCATTCTTTATGCCTAAATCATGGACCCATTTTGATCTTATCTTAGTATGTGGTGTTAAATGTGGGTCCATGCCTAGTTTCTGACATACTCATTTCCAGTTTTCCCAGCAGTCTTTGTCAAATAATGAATTCTTATCCCAAAAGTTGGGATTTTGGGGTTTGTCAAACACTAGATTGCTACAGTTCATTATTTTGTCCTGTGAAATCTAACCTATTCCACTGATCAACTAGTCTATTTCTTAGCCAATCCCAAATAGTTTTGGTGACTGCTGCTTTGTAATATAGTTTTAGATCAGGTACAGCTAGGCCACCTTCATTTGATTTTTTTTTTTCATTACTTCCCTTGAAATTCTTGACCTTTTGTTCTTCCATATGAATTTTGTTGTTATTTTTCTAGGTCATTAAAATAGTTTCTTGGGAGTCTGATTGGTATAGCACTAAATAAATAGATGAGTTTAGGGAGTATTGTCATCTTGATTATATTTGCTCGGCCTATCCAAGAGCACTGAATGTCTTTCCAATTATTTAAATCTGACTTTATTTTTGTGGCAAGTGTTTTGTAATTTTGCTCATATAATTCCTGACTTTCCTTTGGTGGATATATTCCCAAATATTTTATACTATTGACCGTTATTTTGAATGGAATTTCTCTTTGTATCTCTTGCTGTTGGATTGTGTTGGTAATGTATAAAAATGCTGAGGATTTATGTGGATTTATTTTGTATCCTGCAACTTTGCTAAAGTTCTGAATTATTTCTAATAGCTTTTTAGTAGAATCTCTGGGGTTCTCTAAGTATATCATCATGTCATCCACAAAGAATGATAGTTTGAGTTCCTCATTACCTACTCTAATTCCTTGAATCTCTTTCTTGGCTCTTATTGAAGAGGCTAGCGATTCTAGTACAATACTGAATAGTAATGGTGATAGTGGGCAACCTTGTTTCACTCCTGATCTTACTGGGAAAGGTTCCAGTTTATCGCCATTACTTATGATGTTTATTGACCGTTTTAAATATATGCTCCTTATTATTTTAAGGAATAGTCCATCTATTCCTATACTTTCAAGTGTTTTTAGTAGGAATGGATGTTGGATTTTATCAAATGCTTTTTCTGCATCTATTGAGATGATCATATAGTTTTTGTTAATCTGGTTATTGTTATAGTCGATTATACTAATAGTTTGCCTAATATTGAACCAGCCCTGCATTCCCACTTGGTCATAGTGTATTATGCTGGGGATGATTTTCTGTAGTCTTTTTGCTAATATTTTATTTAAGACTTTAGCATCAATATTCATTAGGGAGATTGGTCTATAATTTTCTTTCTCTGTTTTCAGCCGACCTGGTTGTCTGTATCATAAAAAGAATTTGGTAGGACTCCTTCAAACCCTATTTTTTCAAATAGTTTATATAGCATTGGAGTTAGTTGTTTTTTAAATGTTTGGTAGAATTCACATGTAAATGCATCTAGTCCTGGGGATCTTTTTCTTAGGGAATTGGTTAATAGCTTGTTCTATTTCTTTTTCTGAAATGGGACTATTTAGACTATTTACTTCTTCCTCTGTTAATCTGGGCAAGCTATATTTTTGAAGGTATTCTTCCATTTCATTTAAATTATTGAATTTATTGGCATATAGTTGAGCAAAGTAGTTCCTAACTATTGTTCTAATTTCCTTTTCATTAGTGGTGAGTTCTCCCTTTTCATTTTTAAGACTAACAATTTGCTTTTGCTCTTTCCTTTTTTTAATCAGATTTACTAAGGATTTGTCTATTTTGTTGGTTTTTTCATAGAGTTTTATTAATTAATTCAATGGTTTTTTTACTTTTAATTTTATTAATCTCACCTTTTATTTTTAGAATTTCAAGTTTCATGTTTGTCTGGGAGTTTTTAATTTGTTCCTTTTCTAGCAATTTTAGTTGTAAGCCCAATTTGTTGACCTTCTCTTTCTCTATTTTATGCAAGTAGGCCTCTAGAGATATAAAACTTCCCCTTATTACTGCTTTGGCTGTATCCCACACATTTTGGTATGATGTCTCATTATTGTCATTTTCTTGGGTGAAGTTATAAATTATGTCTATGACCTAACCCTAACCCAATCATTCTTTAGTATAAGATTATTTAGTCTCCAATTATTTTTTGGTCTATTTTCCCCTGGCTTTTTATTAAATCTAATTTTCATTTCATTGTGGTCTGAAAAGGATGCATTTACTATTTCTGCCTTACTACATTTGATTTTGAGGCTTTTATGTCCTAGTATATGATCAATTTTTGTATAGGTTCCATGAACTGCTGAGAACAAAGTGTACTCCTTTCTGTCTTCATTTAACTTTCGCCAAAGATCTATCATATCAAAATTTTCCAGTATTCTATTTACCTCTTTGACTTCTTTCTTATTTATTTTGTGGTTTTATTTATCTAATTCTGAGAGTGCAAGGTTGAGATTTCCCACTATTATAGTTTTGCTGTCTATTTCTTTTTGCAGCTCTCTTAATTTCTCTTTTAAGAATTTAGATGCTAGGTGGCGCAGTGGATAGAGCACCCGCCCTGAATTCAGGAGGACCCCAGTTGAAATCTGGTCTCAGACACTTAACACTTCCTCGCTGTGTGACCCTGGGCAAGTCACTTAACCCCAGTTCAGAAAAAGAAAAAAAAAAAAAAGAATTTAGATGTTGCACCACTTGGTGCATATATGTTTAATATTGATACTGCTTCATTATCTATGCTACCCTTTATCAGGATATAATGCCCTTCCTTATCTCTTTTAATTAGATCAATTTTTGTTTTTGCTTGATCTGAGATGAGGATGGCTACCCCTGCTTTTTTGGCTTCGCCTGAAGCATAATAGATTCTGCTCTACCCTTTTACTTTTAGTTTGAATGTATCACCCTGTTTCAGGTGTGTTCCTGTAAACAACATATTGTAGGATTCTGGCTTTTAATGCAGTCTGCTAACTGCTTCCTCTTTATGAGGGAGTTTACCCCATTCACATTTATGGTTAGAATGACTAATTCTATATTGCTTGCCATCCTGTTAACCCCTGCTTATGCTTTTCTCCTTTCCTTCCCTCTTAGCCAACTACCCAGTATTAAACTTGTGAACACCACTTGCTTTTCAACAGCCCTCCCTTTTTAGTATCCCTCCCCCACCTTAAAGTTCCTCTTCCTATTTTACCCCTTTTCCTCACAATTTCTGTATTCCCTTCCCCTTAGTTTAGTCCTTCCCTCTCACTTTTCAATGAAGTGGAAGAAGTTTCACCATAAATCGAATATGTCTATTGATACACACTATGTTCATCTCCCTCCTTTCTTTCTCTCAGATATAATAGGTTACCTTTGCCTCTTCATGAGATGTAGTACCACCACTTTACCCTTTTTATGATATAATTTCCTTTCCACCTCTAGTTTCTAGAACAAATTATACATCTGTTCTTTACATATCTTTATGGCAGAAATATAGTTCTCAAGATTTCTTTTCACCTTTTTAGCAATCTCTTGAGAAGATCAAATATTTTGTGTAGATCTGTTTTTTTTTTTGTTTGTTTGTTTTTTTATCAAGAATAGATGGAATTCATGTATTTCATTAAATGTCCATCTTCTTCCCTAGAAAAGAATGCTCATTTTTGCTGGGTAAGTTATTCTTGGCTGCATACCAAGTTCCTTAGCCTTTTGGAATATCATATTCCAGGCCCTTTGTTCTTTTAATGTCATTGCTGCTAGATCCTGGCTTATCTTTATTGTGGCTCCTCCATATCTGAATTGCTTTTTTCTAGCAGCTTCCAATATTTTTTCCTTTGTCTGATGGTTCTTGAACTTGGCCACTATATTTCTTAGCGTTTTGATTTTAGGGTCCCTTTCAGTAGGTGATCAATGAATTTTTTCAATGTCTATTTTACCCTCTGTTTCCACAATGACTGGGCAGTTCTCTTTGATAATTTCCTGGAAAAAGGGTCCAGGCTGTTTTTTTCCTCACATTTTTCAGGGAGTCTGATTATTCTCAAATTGTCTCTCCTGGATCTGTTTTCCAGGTCTGTTGTCTTTCCAATAAGGTACTTGACATACTTTTCAATTGTTTTGTTTTTCTGGTTTTGCTTGCCTACTTCTTGGTTTCTCCTTGAGTCGTTCATTTCTACTTGTTCGAGTCTAATTTTCAATGATATATTTTCTTCACTTACTTTTTTATATCTTTTTGTAATTGTCCAATTGAGTTTTTAAGTGAGTTTTTTTCTTCTATGGAATTTTTTTCTATTTCATCCATTTTATTTTTTAGAGAGCTGTTTTCTTTTTTCAGCTCACTAATCCTGTTTTCCTTGGAGTTGTTTACCTTTTCTAATTCACTATTTTGTTTTTCAATGATTTGATTTCTTTATCCACTCTGTCTTTAGATGCGTGGGATGATTTCTCCAGACTCTCTTGCCACGCTTCCCTTTCCTTTTCCCATTTCCCTTCTAGCTCTCTTGTGAGAGCCTTTTTGATCTTCTCTATGAGAGTCTTATGTATTGAGGAGCAGATCATATCCCCCTTGGGGGATTCCTCTGGAAACAATCTGCTTTTATTCTCCTCAGTGTTTGAAATCTACTCTCTCTCCATACAGAAGCTGTCAATGGTTAGAGCTCTTTTAAAATTTTGTTCATTTTGTCAGAGCGGGAATCAAAGAAAACAAATTGACAAGAGAAACAATTGGTCTGTTTTGGGGGGAGAATGGGGCTGGATGGTGTTATCGGGCTTCTTCTACAGACTGCTGGAAACAACAGTGAGGCACTAACAGGCCATTGATGGCTGTGCTGCGTCTGTGCTCTGAGGCTCTAAGAATGCACTGAGTCACCCTGGGTGGGGGTGGGGGTGGCTGGGTCCAGAGAGACGCTAGCTTTCTGGGGTTTTATTCTTCACCTCTGGTGTTTACACCTTCTCCTCTGCTCTTGGCCTGCTGCCAAGACAGAACATCCACACTGGGGTAAAAGTCTTTTTGCAGAAACAGAAGAAATCGCACCCCTCCCACCTCTTGTCTGAGCTGTGTGAGCTGCCTGCCTTGCTCTCGCTGCCTGCCCTCAGTCTGTGCCCAGTCTGTTTGTCCCCTCCCCAGAGCAAACACAGACCTTCTCTGGAGAATTTCAAGGATATCTTCTGTTGATGATTATTTGTGGGTTTCTTTTCCGGTCAAGCATTAATTCTGAGGCTTGTCATGAAGTAATTCCTGAGAGAAAGCACGGAGCTCAAGCAGCTGTCTGCCTCCATGCCGCCATCTTGCCACAGATCCTGATCCTTCCCCTTTGAACTACCAAATTCTTTATTTCCCTTTCTTTCCTGAGAAACCCTCAAAGTTGTATTTCCCTTATAAAAGATGTGACCATTATTTTCCTGACTAAACCTTCCCTTTAATGGCATCTTTCTCCTTCCTTTAGCTAACTGTGGGTAGTCTGTTAAACTTCTCTATGAGACTTAACCTGCCAATCAAGGGCATACTCAGATTTCATAATATATTCCTTTAATTGATTCTTCCAAACCCTTTCCTTGGTAAACCAATCTATTTCATATTTACCTTGCTCTCCCAATCTATTTCATATTTACCTCTCCTGTGTCTGTTTTAACCTCTTCTCCTAAATAAAGTCCCCTTTGCCAAAGGGAATGACTGTTGTGAATTTGTCACAGATTTCTTTCAAACTAGGAATTGCTGCACTGACCTCATCATTATAATTATTTTCTCAATATTAATGTATTTCTTAATTTCCTCAGGTGTCCAAGTAGAAAGTGATTGCCTCATATGTCAGATAACTGGTGAGAAAACCTCATACTTTTAGCACAAACTACTATGACATACTTCCTGTAGCTTAAATCAACTACTGGGGGAGGAAGGAGAGAGGGAGGTTAGTTGTGATGAATCAATCTCTCTGTGGAGATGAAGAGTCTAATTCAGGTCAGAAATTCTGACTCAAGGCTTGCACAAAAGGGAAGCACTTTCACAATTTAACACTAGGTGTGATGCATAGGCGACATGTTTTTTAAAAGCCTTATTTGATTTTTTGACCATTGCCTTCCTGTTAAGAGATAGATATGTAATCTCGGTAGCTAGAAACTTGGAGCAGGGAAGAGGGACACCTGGCAATTGCAGGGGGACAAATAGAAACTCAAAACTATGTGGATGAAGATAGATGCCTGAGTTAATCCAGCAGGAAAGGAACTAAACCTAAGAAAAAGAAGCAGAAATAACCTTTACAGAAAGTGGAGAAAGAGAAGAAAAAAAGGAACAGGTATGGGCAAAGGAGCAGAGCAGGTGAATAAATTAAATGCATACAGCTAGAACTGATGAGCTATTATCAGAGGATTGAGAAAAACACTTAAGTTCCATGCTAGGAAAGTAGTGGGAGTATACTATAATGCAGTCTCCCCCTTCCTTTAGCTATATGACTTCCAACTCAAGAATTTCATGTTGCTTACTATCATTTACTAACTTCTTTCCTCATTGAAATCTTCCATTCTATTCCCTAGGGAGCTTTTTGAAATCCAGGATCTCTAATAAAGCTTTTCTTAGATTAGAGAACACTGATGGTTATCTCACCCCACCCTGCTCTATCCTCCCTCCTTCCAGAAAAGCTCTTCTCACACCTCACAGCACATAATACAACATTCCAACACAAAAAGCTTATTCTGGTGTAAATTACTTTTCCATTGTATATTGTTGGGGGCTTTTTGATCTCACAACAGTGCCTCTCACTGTGATGTGCAGTTATATATGTGTGTTGAGAGAATGAATTTTTGTAGGCATGTATATCACATTTTCAGAATTCAATTTGGCCATTTCATTTTGTCTACCTAGTTCAATGTCTTGTATAAGCAGATACTTAAAAAATACAATTTAATAAGGCAGGTGATTTTTTTTAATTGGAAAATAACAAAATTCAAGTGTTTTCTGAGATAGCATTATACAGGTTTTCAAGTCTTTAATCTCTTTGACAACACTTCTTCACCCCCTCACACTTTCAAATTTTCATTTTCATTGGAACTTGTAACTTTATATGCCCCTATCAACATACAAAGCTTTGAAATGTAGGGGATAAATAATGGCCTGTTATCTATAGCCCCAAATAATTGACAGGATATGCAAATTAGACATTAGTTCATAACACATTTCTGTTTTAGCTGTATTATATATTCTCTGCTCTCTCCACCACTCCAGTGGGAAAAACAAGGCACAATCAAACCTCAAATTATGCCGCAATAGGCACCCTGCCATTTGTCAGACAATAGACACAGGATAGGCACTTTATTCTTCTCATTACTTCACTACATACACTGTTCCAGCTGGCTAAAGGAGCTTTGTAGAAGATATCTTCTACAAAGAATTCTGCAGAATATCTTCTACAACCCAAAAAAATCCAATAAAAGGGTAGAAGAAAGCTGAATATTCACCCAACCCTGGAGCCAATATCCTGGGGGAACAAAACAGGATCTGAAACTGACCTCAGGAAAGGAGCAGTCTCTGAGATACTTTCCCCCATGAATATCTTATTCTCTGCTTGGGAATGGAGTGAGGGAGAAATGTATTGTATTGCATACTTAACCATTATCTATATTGAAGTCCTTCTTTTTTAGTCCATCCAGCATAGCACTGGGTAGAGAGCTTTAGATAGTGCAGGACTGATGATCATTTCCTCACACACACACATAGGAAATGATAATATTCTTTGATGAATGCAGTTTTCCATGTAGTGGAGGCTTAAAAATATTTTTTGACTTAGATTAAGCACCATTCTAATAAGGTAACCTATTAAAATTGTCATCTTCATCTTTTCTGTTATTGTTTCTTAAATTAAAGATTTTCCCCTTTTTATCTGTTTTTCTTTATCTGTCTTCCCGTTTTATTGTTTCTCTCTATTTCAGTATTTCCTTTTCTTTAAATCCTTCATCATACAATATAAACAAATATTTAAATGCCCTTTAAAAAGGATAGTAGTGCTAGATGCAGGCAACTGTTATAATCACTATTCCACAATAAATATGTTAGAGAGTTTTGCATCAAAGTGTTATTTGAATCAAAACTGAATATTGTGAATCTTTGATGACCAAGCTTGACCACAAAGTTGAGAAGACAACTCTTTTACATTGCTTGAAAGAAGTAGGGGATTATGATTTGTTCAATATATTGGTTAATTTCAATTAATCAAATTGATTATTTATCAATTTATCAATATCAAAAAAATTTTCATCTCTCAGTTTCATTGCTAATTATAAGACTTGTCTCTCTGATTAGAGTGGTAACACAAAGCTAAACTGGGAAATATAGGTGATAAAAATAAAAATATAATTAAAATTATTATTTAAGTTTTATGTGAGCCTTGAGAAGGATGGTCATTACTATTTTGGGAGGTTTCATAGAGTTAGACTTTATATGGATAGTAATTTAGTAAATGAAAAGTGTGTCCCATACTTTGAGAATGGTCTGTATATAGAGTTTGTAAAGTGACAGCCCATCTCATTCTTAGAGTATAGAGTAGTTGAGCTAGACTATAGAATGAATGGAGGGGAGTGAGAAGAAGTAAGACTGGAATGGTAGGATGATATTGAAGCAGGTTATGGTCCCTTTAAGAAACTACATTTGTGATTACTTTCAGATTACTCCAAGCCCCTCCTGGCTGGTGCATTATAAATCCAGGACCTTTGATTCACAAATCCTGGTCAAAAGCACCCCTTTGAATTTCAACAACAGATTCAGGCTTGTCCCAGCCCCCAAAGGATTTGTGCCAATTTGGGCTCTTCCAGCCACCATTCTGATGATCTACTCAGGTTTCCCAACCCAAATTAAGTCAAGTTTCCATCAAATAAAATCTTTGCAGATGGATCTTGGCAGTGCCCTTTACAACCAGGATCTTTCTGCCCACTGGAATACTGTTTGCAGTGCTATCTTCTCTTTACCCTCACCTATTTCCTTAACCAGACTTTTACCTTATTTCCAATCCCCATAATAAACCTCTTTTATCAATCTAGGTTTTGGGGTCTGTAAATTCCTTTACAGGGGATCTCTTGTGCTACCAGAAGGGAGTTCCTCAGAACTCCCTACTCTTGCGCCGAATCCAAAGGAGTTGCAGGGGAGCTCCATTTGACTCCCTGAACCCCAAATCTGCCACTAGGCCTCATTTAACTCCCTGACCATTAGACACCCTAATTTAATTTGGGTTTACCAAATCTAAACCTCATCAATATTAAAGGATCTCATATCAGGTTTTCAGAGTTTAAATTTTGCTTGATAAGAATTAAAGAACTACTAAAGATTTTTGAGCAAAATTTTTGACATAATCAGATTCATGTGTATGAAATTCTGAAAACACTATGAAAGCTGAATTGGCTGAATCAGAGAATGGAGATTAGAATGCCTATAAGGAGACTAGTATGGCTTTGGGAAAAGCAGTTTAAAAAAAGTGATGAATATGAGAGAAGATAAGAAATTCAAGAAAAATGTCATAAGGATGGAAGCAATAAAATTCATTATGATTCAATGGCTTGAAAGAGTAGTAGATTTGGAGTCAGAAGACCTGGATACAAATATTTGTTCTGGAGGAAGAGAAGGAGAGAACAAGCATTTATTAAGTTCCTATTATGTGCCAGACCTTGTCCTAACCACTCTAAAAAGTATTAACACATTTAATAAGTGTTCTCCTACTTATTTGTGTAACTGTGAACAAGTCATTTAAACTCTCTTGAAAGTTCCTAATTTGTCAAATAAGGGAGTTAGGTTAGATAAACTCTAACATCCCTTTAAGTTCTAACTGCATGATCTATCAGAGAGAACCTAATACAATCAAGAGGTTAAAAAAGTAGAATACTTTTGCACAGACAAAAATAACAAAGCCTGAAAGGAGATGATGTTTCCAAGAAACAAAATAGACTCAATTTGAGGCATAATGAGTTTGAGTTGCTAATGGAGCATTAAGGGAATTTTTTTTTTTTTTTTTTTTTTTTTTTTTTTTTTTTTTTTTTGTGGGAAAACTAAAAATGGAAGTCTAGGAATCAAAAGAAAGGAAGCTTGGAAATAGAGACTTAGAAGTCATTTTCATAGAAATGGGAGCTGAAGCTATCAAATAATAAAACAGAAGACAGGGTCAAGTAAAAACTCTTAAGCAATATTTACATACATTAAAAGATCAAGATGGTGAGACAGATCAGAAAGTTAAGAGAGAAAGCTGAATGGAAGGGAAGATCTCAATAAAACTTGAAGGTAATGTATGGAAGGTAATGTAGTGCCCAGTACATGGGTTGCTGCCTTTAAGTTTAGTGAAGAGTTCCTATACAGGTTGGTTATTAAAACAGATCTTTGTTTTGATTTTGATTTTCATCCATGGCAACTCATTAATATTATTTATTGTGTTGCTATCCAGTCATTCAATTGTGATGACTATAATCCTTGAACCATAACACATTTATACTGTTTAAGGGTTTTCTTGGCAAAGATAATGACTGGTTTGCCATTCTCTTCCCCTGTAGATTAAGGAAAATAGAAGCTAAGTGACTTACTCAGGATTGCACAGCTACTTAGGGTGTAAGGCTCAATTTGAATTCAGATCTTCCTGCCCTCTAAAGCAAAAAATAATTTGTAATCTGCATTGGTACAAGATACAATATATTGATAAAATCATGAGTCCTTGAAACTTGAGTACTGTAAAATTTTTAAGCATGTGAAAGGAAAAGTGAACGTGGGAAAGGAAAATAGTCCTATGACTAAGATTCTAATCTTTGATCTGGCACTAATTGGCTGTGTAACATTGGGTACATCAGTTTAACTTCTCTGGCCATTGTTTTCCTTACATATAAAATAATTGGATTGGATTGTAACTAAAGATCCTGACAGCTGCAAAGGTCTGTGATCTAATTCAGAAAACTTTCCTCAAATATAGTAAACCAAATGGCATAACTAAAAATCAGAAATTAACATATCCAAAATAAGAAAAGAAATTTTGTACCTTTACTTTTCTGCTTTCTATATATACTAATACACAGCAAAATGGACAACAGATGGAAAAGAACAGCAGGGATAAGAAAGGGAAGAAAGACAAAAGTCTAAATATAATCAATCCATTGTTTCTCATGGGTGTAAAATGAATAAAGCATTCTGACCCCTAACGGCTTTAGGAAGCTATGCCTTGATGTATGGTTTAGATGATGCTTATATTAGGTGATAAATTTATTTTCATTCAGTGACAGATTTGCTTGTACACCAGAAGACTATGGTTCATGTTCCTGCAAAAGAGTTTAATTTTGGTATATCTAGAGAGATAATGACACAAAATTATTTTTTTTCTCAATAACATTTTTCCTCTTTTGGTTTTTAGCATTTGCAAAAGAGATATTAAAATGATAGTTTGGATCGAAAACTGAGAAAGAAAACTATAGACCAATTTCCTTAATGAATATTGATGCTAATATCTTATTTAAGATATTAGCAAAAAGACTTCAGAAAATCATCCCCAGGATAATACACTATGATCAAGTAGGATTTATACCAGGAATGCAGGGCTGGTTTAATATTAGGAAAACTATTAGTATAATTGACCATATAATAAAAACCATATGATCATCTCAATAGATGCAGAAAAAGCATTTGATAAAATCCAACATCCATTCCTACTAAAAACGCTTGAGAGTATAGGAGTAAATAGATTATTCCTTAGAATAATCAGGAGCATATATTTAAGACTGTCAGTAAGCATAATATGCAATGGAGATAAACTGGAACCTTTCCCAGTAAGATCAGGAGTGAAACAAGGTTGCCCACTATCACCATTACTATTCAATATTGTATTAGAAATGTTAGCCTCAGCAATAAGAATCGAGAAAAGAGATTAAAGGAATAAGAGTAGGTAATGAGGAAATCAAACTGTCACTCTTTGCAGATGATATGATGGTATACTTAGAAAACCCCAGAGATTCTAATAAAAAGTTATTAGAAATAATTCACAACTTTAGCAAAGTTGCTAGATACAAAATAAATCCACATAAATCCTCAGCATTTTTATATATCACCAACAAAATGTAACAGCAAGAGATACAAAGAGAAATTCCATTCCAAACAAATGTTGAGAGTATAAAATATTTGGGAATCCATCTACCAAAAAAAAAAGTCAGGAATTATATGAGCAAAATTACAAAACACTTGCCACAAAAATAAAGTCAGATTTAAATAATTGGAAATAATTGGAAAGTGCTCTTGGATAGGCCAAGCGAATATAATAAAGATGACAATACTCCCCAAACTAATCTATTTATTTAGTGCTATACCAATCAGACTCCCAAGAAACTATTTTAATGACCTGGAAAAAATAACAACAAAATTTATATGGAAGAATAAAAGGTCGAGAATTGCAAGGGAACTAATGAAAAAAAAGTCAAATGAAGGTGGTCTAGGTGTACCTGATCTAAAGCTATATTATATAGCAGCAGTCACCAAAACCATTTGGTATTGGCTAAGAAATAGACCAGTCGATCAGTGGAACAGATTAGGTACAAAGGACAAAAAAGGGTACATCTATAGCAATCTAGTGTTTGACAAACCCAAAGGTACCAACATTTGGGGTAAAAAATAATTATTTGAAAAAAACTGTTGGGAAAACTTGAAATTAGTATGGCAGAAATTAGATATGGATCCACATTTAACACCATATACCAAGATAAGATCAAAATGGGTCCATGATTTAGGCATAAAGAATGAGATCATAAATAGATTAGAGGAACAGAGAATAGTCTACCTCTCAGACCTGTGGAGGAGGAAGGAATTTATGACCAGAGGAGAACTAGAGATAATTATCGATCACAAAATAGAAGATTTTGATTACATCAAACTAAAAAGTTTCTGTAAAGCAATACTAATGCAAACAAGATTAGAAGGGAAATAACAAATTGGGAAAATATTTTTACAGTTAAAGGTTCTGATAAAGGTCTCATTTCCAAAATATATAGAGAACTGACCCTAATTTATAAGAAATCAAACCATTCTCCAATTGATAAATGGTCAAAGGATATGAACAGACAATTCTCAGATGATGAAATTGAAACTATTTCCACTCATATGAAAGAGTGTTCCCAATCACTACTGATTAGAGAAATGCAAATTAAGACACACCTGTCAGATTGGTTAAGATGACAGGAACAAATAATGATGAATGTTGGAGGGGATGTGGGAAAACTGGGACACTAATACATTGTTGGTGGAGTTGTGAAAGAATCCAACCATTCTGGAGAGCAATTTGGAACTATGCCCAAAAAGTTATCAAACTGTGCATATACCCTTTGATCCAGCATTGCTGCTATTGGGCTTATATCCCAAAGAAATACTAAAGAGGGGAAAGGGACCTGTCTGTGCCAAAATGTTTATACCAGCTCTTTTCATAGTGGCTAGAAACTGGAAGATGAATGGATGTCCATCAATTGGAGAATGGTTGGGTAAATTATGGTATATGAAGGCTATGGAATATTATTGCTCTGTAAGAAATGACCAGCAGGACGATTACAGAGAGGTTTGGAGAGACTTATATGAACTGATGCTGAGTGAAATGAACAGAACCAGAAGATCACTATACACTTCAACAATGCTGTATGAAAATATATTCTGATGGAAGTGGATATCTTCAACATAAAGAAGATCCAACTCACTTCCAGTCGATCAATGATGGACAGAAACAACTACACCCAGAGAAGGGAATGTAATTAGGAAGTGAATGTAAATTGTTAGCACTACTGTCTATCTACCCAGGTTACTTATACCTTCGGAATCTAATACTTAACGTGCAACAAGAAAATTGGATTTACACACATATATTGTATCTAGGTTATACTGTAACACATGTAAAATATATGGGATTGCCTGTCATCTAGAGGAGGGAGTAGAGGGAGAGAGGGGAAAATTTGGAAAAATGAATACAAGGGCTAATGTTATAAAAAATTACTCATGCATATATACTGTCAAAAATTTTTTATTATTATAAAATTAAAAAAAAATTATAGTTTGGTAGAGAGGAACTCATTTCTTTGTGATGTGAATATCTTCTGTCCTAGTTACAGGTCCAGAAGGTACTAGCTTAAAAGACAGGGAATCTGCAGCTTAGAAACTAACTTTCTCACATGAAATAGGGAAGTTTGCCATAGGAAAAAAAAAAAAAAACTTTTCCATTTTGCATGATTCATATTTTTATGAAGCTACTTAAATTAAAATGATGGCAAGTTTACCATCTAGCTAAGTGCTAAATTCCCATATGGGAAAATATAGCAATGTGTTGGTGTTTTTGTTTTTGCTTTTGTTTTTGTTTTTGTTTTTTTTTCCCCCTAATGTTGTTGTTCAAAGGGTTAGTGTTAAAATCAATCATTAGAAAGAACTTTAGTCATTAATATGTCTGTTGTCAAAAATCTCTCCAAATGAACTAAAAAGATGGAGATATATACCCAAGCAAAATCAGTAAATAGAATATTTGACATGGAGTTAAGAAAACTGAAATTCAAATCTTGTTTTGGTGATTTGTTTGTTTTAATGACCCTAGACAAGTCACTTACCTGCTCTCAGTCTTAGGGGTCCCCCCACCCCTTCAATGACTAATATTAGAAACTCTTTCCCCCTTTTTTTAATTAAGAAAACTGAAATTCAAATCTTGTTTTGGTTATTTGCTGGTTTTATGACTCTGGACAAGTCACTTACCTGCTCTCAAACTCAGGTTCCCCTACTCCTTCAATGACTAATATTAGAAACTCTTTCCCCCCCCCCTTTTTTTTCAGGCTCAGAGGAAATATATATATATATATATATATATATATATATATATATATATATATTATTATTATTATTATTATTATTAGTCCCATTGAAATAATATTATATATGTGCACTAACTTTGGAGTCAGGAAGTGCTTTTGAATCCCACTTCTCACCCTGACTAGTTATGTGATCCTGGGTCCATCACTTAAATATTCTGAGTCCTCATCTGTTCAACTATAAAGTGGGATTAAATTCTAGCATTTTTTTTATTATGTTTTTTTTTATTGACAAAACCTATTCATGGGTAATTTTTCAACATTGACCCTTGCAAAAACTTCTGTTCCAAATTTCCCCCTTCTTCCCTCCACCTCCTCCTCTAGATGGCAGGTACTCCCACACATTAAATTCTAGCATTAAACTACCTCAAAGAGTTGTGGAGTTCAAATCAGATCCTGTATTAAACTATTTGGTAAACTTTACAGAATACCATAAATGCTCATTGTTCTTGTTAACCAACTTACCAAAATCACTGCCAGTTATTGCTAGAACCAAGACTAAAGTCCATTTCTTCTGATTCTTGATACAGGGTTCTGTAATAATACTAAAATGCAAAAATAAACACATTTACTTGGCACTTAATTTTTTTTTTTTTAGAAAATGCTTTTCTCAAAATACCCTGTAGTGTAAAGATAATTAGCCACCATTTTGCAGAAAAGAAAACAGTCCCAGAATAGTTTAATAGTTTGCCTACAATCATTGAATGTGCTTAAATCAAGATCTCTTGGGTCTCAAGTACTTCTGCCTCCTGGTTTCCTTGGAATCCTGTAACTAAATAAAAGATTTGCAACTGTAATTTCATCTCAGGATTTTATGCCTTCATTTTATATTTTCTACTTGTTTCTAGTTGTTTGTTTCTTCCTTAACTGCTTAGGAATATACTTAGTTTAGAAATAAATTGATTAGGGGCAGCTAGGTGGCGCAGTGGATAGAGCACCAGCCTTGAATTCAGGAGGACCAGAGTTCAAATTGATCTCAGACACTTAGCACTATCTAGCTGTGTGACCCTGGGCAAGTCACTTAACCCTAGCTCAGAAAAGAAGAAAAAAAAAAAAAAGAAAAAAAATCCATTAAAGACACATATTACTTACATATAATATAATGTTTATATGAATATATTTGACTCTACTTTTAAGGAATTATTAGTTGTGAGTTCTTTTTCATTTGCAGTTTTGCTTTATTTGGCACCAAGCACTTCATAAAATTTATTGTCATCATTATAATGTAATTTTGTTATTTTTGTAAAATTACAAATTTTATATTTTGTGATGTCTAAAAATTAGATTCTATATATAAATTCTGTTTACTGATATCATTCTCTCTAAAATGAGTATAGGACAAATATGGTATCATTTTCCATTTTCTTTTAATTAAAGATAGGGCAGTGTTTAAAGGTGTGCTAATAAGATCTTTTTTATTTTTTTTACTCTTACTTGGCAATTAACTCTCCACCGCACAATGCTATTCACTAAACAATATATTTCTCAACCTTACTAATTTATCTTAACTATGAAATTGAGGTCTATTTGTTGTTATTGAAGATGAACAGTTCAAGGAACTGTCTATATTTTCAGCTTAAAAATATTTTTCCATATTTCTGTAATAATAATGGGCATTTATATGACATCTTAGAATTTGCAATGCACTTTAAATCCATTTTTCATCTGTTATTGATGAAGTATATGATGTGCACTAAATATATTTTATTTGCATTTTGTAGATGAAAGTCTGAGACTCAGAGAGATTTAATACACATAACTAGTGTAAGAGGTAGATAGAAATAGAATGAAGTTTTCCTGACTCCAGTCCCAAGTATTCCATCTACTGTAATATACCCACTACAATTATGGAAGCATAGGAACAGCTGTCTAGTACAAAAATCAGGGGATGGGAGGAGACTGTACCTAGCAGTCCATATCAATGTAATTGAATTCAAATCGAGGGCCAGCTCAGCTATTTATTATCTCTTAATTTTCCTCATCTAAGCAGAAGATCTTGGGTGATGTGTCTATCTCTTTCTGTCTCTCTGTCTCTCTGTCACTGTGTCTCTGTCTCTGTATATGTGTCTTTCTTTTTCTCTACCTTTCTCTCTCCCTTTCTGTCTGTCTATCTCTCCTCTCCACTCCCACTCCCTGCTTCTAATCAGGCTAGAGTATGGCAGTCACTATTGTCTTGATCCCATTATTGATTGCCATAGAATCTTTCTCTGTGATCTAGGATGATTTCTTTTTCATTTTTTTAGGCAGCTTGATACCCTAGCCATAATGGGGCCAGATTTTGTGCTTCTTATTAGTTTAGCCAACTGCATCTCCCTCAGTAGCAAAATTTACAAGAATGTCTAAACATGCTAAACATGTGCTATAAACAAGTGAATATTTATATAGTAGCATTTTCATAGCTCTTTAAGGTTTGCAAAGTCCTTTATAAATAATATTTAATCTGATTCTTAGAACAGTCCAGTAAGTCGAATGCTATTATGATTCCCATTTTACACATGAGAAAGCTGAAGCAAATGAATTGTTAGGTGATTTGCCCATAGTTACACAGCTAGTAAGCATCTGATACAGCATTTTAATTCAACACTTCTTCATTTTAGATCTAGTGGTCTAATCACTGCTCCAATTAGCTGATCATATAAAAAGTCAAGTACGTTCAGGTTTACATACATGAGTACATCCAAGAGTACTAGGAACAGCAGCACTTCCTCCACTCTATATGCATAAAATTTATATGCAAAATTGTGGATACATATACACATACATATAGTCACACATGAAAAATATTTGCCTGACTATTAAATATACTTCTTGCATCTCCTGCAATTTTATCAATGTGCATGCTTCCTTCCTCTCCTGACACAAATAACAAAACTTTTAGTTGTTGACAAATTGCATTGTCTTATCATTAGCCTTCCTAATTTGGTCCTGAAATTGCCTCACAGTCATCTCTAAGCCCTTATTGGAAGACTTAGTACCTTGATATAAATTATCAGTCTGTCATTTACTAGAATAACATTTTAGAATTTAAAAGTAAGACCTTAATGGCAGAACATTCATCAATGTATCTAGTAATAATGCCTTATAAAGAATTATTGAGATTAGTGTGAAAAATGAATCCCATGAGGTGGTTGCATTTCTTCTCATTTGCACTATTCAAAATTATACTTATATAAAATATGGCTGTTTCCAACCCAATGAAAATATATAGTGTTCCTATATTACCCTCAGATTACCCTCCCAATGACCTTCAGAGATAGATGGGAACCAGTATTTTTTGTGTCTTTGTTAAAAACAATGAAGAAAATTAGCTCAGTAAAGCTGATTAGGCTAATGTCAACCAGTCTTTTGCATGAGCAGAACCTGACTCTTCTGAGTTATTAGAATAGTACTTTATAAGAGTTCCATGCATGCCTTGGCCACCTTCTTCTAGATCTCTTGATCCTGCATGGGGATTAGTAAAGCATGTAGGATGTTTGTCATTTAATATCTGCTCTTACTGGTATGCTTCCTTTTCTGATTGTATATTTCTGATAATGTTTTTTCTACTTTCATGCATAAATTTTAGTTGACAATATTTTGCATAGTGCTTATGCTTACTGTGTGTTCTATTGATATTGCTCTATAATTCTAGAGTTCACACTGATATATATATACACACACACACACACACATATATGTATATATGTATGTATGTAAGTATGTATGTATATCCCTTTTTTGTAGTCTTACAGCATCATTAGAGGGATGTTGCTATTGAAAAGGTAAACTTTTTTTAAGGGAGAAATTTGAGGTCACCAAAGAAAATCCAGTTTGCTCATCCTTTCCTATTGGATTCTGTACCCAGTTTATGATCCTTTCAAAGTATCTGCCCTTCCAAAGTCTAATAATATATCTATGTGCTTAGTTAGCTTATTTAGTGAGATATTCAATAAAATCTATATGCTGATCTGGATAATATGCATCTTTTGAATAAAAGTTTTCTTTCTATTTGCTTTGCTTTTTGCCATGTTGATAGGGGATAACCTCTATAGTACTAGTAATTATCTTGAGTGATCAATAGACGATTACGGAACAAAGTTGGTCTCACTGTAATTTTTCATAGGAGATAACCTTGATGAAGGAGAGCCTTCAAGGGTGGTTTATCTCTAAAAAACATTTTTAAAGAGTCAACAAAAAATTAGCAGAAGGGAATTTTTATTCTAATCATTTTTTATCAGTTGTATCACTCTAAAGATACCAATATAAGAAAGTTGTTTTCAAAAAATAAGTTTAGCAAGGATACCCTTAGACTTTCTAGACTTTCTCATAGAGATATTGCAGATACACAGGTCAGTAGTTATTAATGTTTGGGGCATCTATGTGGTGCAGTGTGTGCAGTGCACCTGCAGTGAGGAAGACAAGTTCAAATCTAGTCTCAGACACTTACTGTGTGATCCTGGGCAAGATATTTAATTTTTGTTTGTCTCAGTTTACTCATTTGTAAAATGGGGTAATAACAGCTCCCAGGGTTGTTGTGAGGTTCAGATGAGATAATGTTTACAAAGCACTTAGCCTCATTCCTAACTCATAATAAACACCATAGAAATGTTAGTTATTGGTTGTTGTTGTTTTCCTGAATTGACTTGTTTTGGTAGTAATAATAGTTATGATTTTTCCCCCTATTCATTTTCAATCATCCTCTTTTTTAGATATGTTGTTATATCCTTCAGTGTCCTAAAAATTGTATCATCTCCACAAATGGACCTCCAACTTTTTTGTACATCTTTTGTTTTCTTTGGTTCCATTCCTTTTTCTTCATTCCATTCATTGGGGACTGTAATGTTAGAGTACAAATGTAGTGGCTTCACTGTGATTGATATGAATGATAGTTTGTTAGAGTAATATTAACAGGTTTTGGTTTTGTCCTCCAGCTACATATTTAAATAATTATATGATAATATTAAATATTAATAAAACATTAAATATTTATATTATAAGGTTTAACCAGGTCACTTGCTAGGATTTCTTTAATTTTATTCCACTTAATACTTTTCCCTATTTTTCTTTATTGTTTTTAATGTGTTTGTTAAATTAATATACCTATTCATATAAATATAAAATATATTTATAGAAATTATTATAGTATACTACCTATGTTTTCCAGAGTCTCTATCCCAGTCCTATATACCCTTTCATAAAGCTATCCTTATAACAAAACTCCATCCTTTTAAAATAATATTTTAAAAAAGAAAAAGCTCAGCAAAATTAAACAAAGCATCAAAAGAGTCTGGCATATGTAATGTTCCATATTTATAATCTCTCACTACTGCAAAGAAGCAGGTGTCAAAGTTTCTCATATCTCTTCGGATTGATTGATTCTAATTTCACAACACTTGGTTTTGCTTATTTTGTTGCTGTATTTGACATATATGTTGTTGTAATATAAGTTACATATAAGTTAAATATAAGTTTTTCCTGGATATGCTTACTTTATTTTGTATCAATTCAAATAATTCTTCCCATGTTTCTCTGTATTCATGTTTGTTATTTCTAATACTCACTCTTTCATAAGCTAACATCTTATAACATTTCAGAAATATATTTACTAAGCAGGGTAATTTCCTTTGGCAGACATATCTATCTACTTGGCAAAGACATCACATATTTTCTGGTTCAGATGATTCTAGGCACCTTTAGTCTCCTTATTATGTTGCTTAATTACATTGATTAAGTTTCTTTATAAAACAATTATACTTTTTGCCATCTAAGGAAGGGAGTGGGAGGAAGAAAAGGAAAAAAAATCAGAACACAGTGTTTTGTAAGGATACATTGTTGAAAATTATCTATGCATACATTTTGAAAATAAAAAGCTTTAATAACAAAAAAAGAAACAATGATAGTTTATATCGATAATTATTCTTTCATCCATTTACCTTTTTTGAATAATTTGTTTAAATTGGACAGGTTGAAGTACAGAGGATATCTTCTCATTTTTATTCTTTTAATTTAGTATTGATTTTTATTTTTGTGCCTACTATATAATTAGAGATGAAAGGATTCGGCTTAGGCTTATATGCAGACTCAGAAGAAATGAATTCTAAGCTGATGCATGTGTTTTAGAAAACCTGGTATTCATAAAACTAAGCTGATTCTTATTCTAAGTTCAGATTTGTCATCTGTTATCCATTAATTGGTTGTTTGCCATGAGCTATGTGAATGAGTGCAAATAACTTAGACACAGTTCTGTTTTGTATACTGAAGATAAAAATAACTGACCTACTTACTTTGTAGGATGGATAGTATCTAGTATCACACTTGGGGACTTAGTTTGAAAAGCATAAAGCTATAGAAGCATAGGGTGTTGACACTCAAGGTAGAGAAATTTTTTTTCTAATTATATAAGTCCATAACCCTCCCCCCAATAATTTAGAATCTTAAAGACTTGACTCAAACATTGAGAGAGTAAATAATTTTCTCAGCGTTAAACTATTAAGACATGTTGGAGGAAAGTCTTTAACTCGGATTTTCCAAACTCTGAAACACTTGGAATCAATACTAGTCTTTTTTTTTTTTTTTTTTTTTTTTTTTTTTTTTTTTTTTTTTTTTTTTTAATACCTGAAATACAAGTCTCTCCCTTGATGTGTCACTGACTGAATAGAATAGAGGTCACAACCTATCGGAAATGTGTAATGCCCACTCCACACAAATGACTGTGAATCTCCATTCATGATTATATCATTACTTCATTTATCATTACCTTGGCTTTCAATTTATTTGGACATAATTCAGTCCTTCCCTCTGATTTCTTATTAGCTGAATATTCTCCTATCCAAGTATTTTCCTATCTGACTTGAGTCTAAGTCTCCTCCTCTAATCACATCACCTTTCCTTCCTTCCAGATCCCCACCTCTAATTATATTTTACAATAGGATTCTAATTCTACATCTCCACTCCTAATTGAATTTAGTTCAGTACTCTGAGTCCCATACCCCTGATTACATTTTCCTTTTTTTTTTTTTTTTTTTGGTTTTGTTTCCTTATTCAGCTCCCTAGCTAAATTTCAATTTTTTTCTAATTTAAGTTTTACTTCTTTGCAGTTCTCTAATTTATTTTTTTTTAACTATTGGAAACTAAACCCCTACTCATTTCTCAAACTGTGAAATATTCTGGTTAGTCTAAAGTAGTTGCTCTAGCCCAGGAGTTTTTAAGTATATATTTTTTTCATGGGCCAGTTTTATATTAAGAGAAAGTTACAGCCAAAACTATTTGTTTATCAGTAGCCATTTCAATTAGGATACTTCCCCAGACATATAGAAAGAGGGTTGGGGAGTGAAAGAAGAGCAGGGAGAGTCAATAGCAATGTTTTCCCAAGTTGTCCCCACACACTTGTATATGCATTATCTATATTAACAAGTAGACTGTTTTTGTCTACATCCATATCTGGATGCTCCAGATTTGTTAATACAAAATCCCTTCACCTAAATATTGTTCCCCTTAAGACTGAATTATTAGAAACTCTCACCTTCTGGCAGCCTTCCCCGCCAAACTCACATTTGTGGGCCTCTCTCTTCCCAGTTCCTTTATGGAGAAGCATTGTGTGGTATGACAAATGCAATTCAAAAATACTCAGGGATATCTCAAGTAAAGAATAGAAGTGTTTATTAGAATCTTATGAGAAGTAGATTGTCCACTAACTATAATCACAAGAGAGCAGAGGTCAGGTTTCACAGAGGTTGAAAGGGGTTATAAAGTCACAAACACAAAAATCCATGATACACCCTGCTTCCCCTCATGGATCAATTCTCACTTCCCTTCTTAATGTTCACAATTCCGTCAACAATGTATCAGTGTCCCAGTTTTCCCACATCCTTTCCAACATTCCGCATTATCTTTCCCTGTCATCTAGCCAATCTGACAGGTGTGTAGTAGTATCCCAGAGTTGTCTTAATTTGCATTTCTCTGATCAATAGTGATTTGGAACATGCTTTCATATGACTGGAAATAGTTTCAATTTCTTCATCTGAGAATAGTCTGCTCATATCCTTTGACCATTTATCAATTGGGAAATGGCTTGATTTCTTATAAATTAGAGTCAGTTCTCTATATATTTTGGAAATGAGTCCTTTATCAGAACCTTTAACTGTAAAAAATGTTTTCCCAGTTTATGGCTTCCCTTCTAATCTTGTATGCATTAGTTTTGTTTGTACAAAAGCTTTTCAATTTGATATAATCAAAATTTTAAATTTTGTGATCAATAATGCACTCTAATTCTTCTTTGATCATAAATTTCTTCCTCCTTCACAGGTCTGAGAGGTAAACTTCCTATCTTCCTCTAATTTATTTATAATATCATTCTTTATGCCTAGGTTATGAACGCATTTTGACCTTATCTTGGTGTATGGTGTTAAGTGTGAGTTAATGCCTAGTTATTGCTGTACTAATTTCCAATTTTCCCAGCAGTTTTTGTCAAACAGTGAATTCTTATCCCAAAAGCTGGCGTCTTTGGGTTTATCAAACACTAAATTATTGAAGTTATTGACTATTTTGTCCTTTGAACCTAACCTATTCCACTGATCAACTACTCCATTTCTTAGCCAATACCAAATAGTTTTGGTAACTGCTGCTTTATAATATAATTTTAAATCTGGTTCAGCTAGGCCACCTTCATTTGATTTTTTTTTTTCATTACTTCCCTTGAAAGTCTTGATCTTTTGTTTTTCCATATGAATTTTGTTGTTATTTTTTCTAGCTCATTAAAATAGTTTTTTGGGAGTCTGATTGGTATAGTGCTAAATAAATACACTAGTTTAGGTAGTATTGTCATCTTTATTAGATTTGCTTATTCTATCTAAGAGCATTTAATATTTTTCCAATTGGTTAGATCTGATTTTATTGTGTGGAAAGTGTTTTGTAGTTTTGCTCATATAGTTCCTGATTTTCCCTTGGCAGATAGATTCCCAAATATGTTATACTATCAGTAGTTTCTTTAAATGGAATTTTTCTTTATAACTCTAATTGTTGGATTTTGTTAGTGATATATAAGAATGCTGATGACTTATGTGGGTTTATTTTGTATCCTGCAACTTTGCTAAAGGTGTGGAATATTTCTAATAGCTTTTTAGTAGAATCTTTGGGGTTCTCTAAGTATACCATCATATCATCAGGAAAAAGTAATATTTTGGTTTCCTCATTACCTACTCTAATTTCTTTAATCTCTTTCTCAACTCTTATTGACAAAGCTAGCATTTCTAATACAATATTGAATAGTAATGGTGATAGTGGGCAACCTTGTTTCACTTCTGATCTTATTGGTATTGGTGCCTGTTTATCCCCATTACATATGATGCTTACTGATGGTTTTAAATAGATACTACTGATTATTTTAAGGAACAGTCCATTTATTCCTATATTCTCAAGGATTTTTTTTTTTTTTAATAGGAATGGATGTTGGATTTTATGAAATGGTTTTTGTGCATCTATTGAGATAATCATATGGTTTTTGTTAATTTGGTTATAATTTTCTTGATTCTCAACCTGGCACTCCATCCACCATTACCTAGTTGCTCCTATAAAGATAATCTATAATAATATCTATAACCAATAGGCAATAGGTTTAGAACTGAGAGAGACCAAAGAAGTTTAAATGCTTCATTTCACAGATTAATATATGGATTCAGAACCTGGATAACTTGTTAAGGCTCCATAGATGGTAAAATTAGAGATTTGCAATTTTTTTATTGGTTCCTGAGACTCCATAAGCATTGTTACCACCTCTCTCCTGATTAGCTGTACAATTTTGCTTCACTCACCTTTTTAGATTATGTGTTTGACTTTGTTTTTTTCAACTTTAGATTTATAGCTATTACACATAAATCTAGAATTTTTGTTCTGAAAGTTACACATTCTGGAAATGATGTGATCTTTATAGATCTAACTAATTATTGCATAGCCTTTTTTAAAAAAAATCATAAGTCACATAGATTGATATAGTGACAAAAATACTAAGGTAATGACTAAGAAAATCCCATTTTTTCATGTGGTCACTTACTTAGCACAGTCTATGTGATGTTTTTCCCACAATACCTACCTGTTCTTTTTCTATACTGAAAAACTAGTCTCTGAATGCCTGATAAACTTAATGACCTTGACTGTCATTTGGAGCCACCTAATTGACATTGTCAGAGGTGCAAATTTTAGTAGTTATGCTGGTTTCTCTTATGCAAAAATTCATTCAGTGAAAATTATACCAAGTAATTTTGTACTGGGTCCGAATGTTTGTTAGAAGGTAATGGTATCTTATCATTCCCATTCATTTATACTCAAATGACACTAAAAACATTAGGTGCCAACTACAGATCACAGAGCTATACTGATCTTGCAATTGTCTATCAAGCCTGAAATCTTAATTTAACACAAAAATCCAAAACTTTGGAAGAAAATAGATTATACATTTTGGAGAAAAATTATTTGTAAAATTGAGTTCATTATGATCAGAATGATTGAGAGAAAATATACAAAGTACATATACATATATGTGTGTGTTCATTCATCTTAAAGGAAAATAGGTCAAGGAGGAAAATATATGTTCAATTGTTTTCAACTCTTTGTGACCCCATTTTGGGTTTTCTTGGCAAAAAAAAATTTAGAATGGTTTGCCATTTCCTTCTCCAGTTTATTTTACAGATGAGGAATTAAGGCAACCAGAATTAAGTGACTTGCCAGGCCCATAGAGCTAATAAATGTCTGAGGTCAGAGTTGAACTCAGGAAGATCAATGACTTCAGGCTTGGCAGTCTATCCACTATGCCATTTAGCTTTTTTGAGTGGTGTGTGTGTGTATTTGTATGTGTATATACATGCATGGATTCATGTGTGTATGTTTATATATATATTATATAGATATAATTAGTTTCATTACTAAGCAATATACAACTATGAAAAAGAAATCTTGGACTCTGTTCCTAGTGATTATGTGATCTGGAGCAAACCTCAAGTTTATCTTAGAGAAACTAGTAACACAAGTGCTACTTATTTTTTAAAGCATTGGTATGAGAATCAAAAAAGAATATCTAGATGAAAATGCTTTCATAAAGTATAAATTATTCTAAAAATTAATATACTATTTAGAGATATGGCACAGCAAGAGACAACATGGAAAAAGAGTATAAAGGGTAGGATTTGAAGTAAGAAAAAAAATTTCCCCAAATCTAATCCTAATACTTACTAGCTGCATGATCCTGGGCAAGTCACCTAACAAATTTATGCCTCAAGGATTTCCCAAGCTTATTTACTACAGGACTGGCAGTTACTATTTACATTGCACATTGACCTGAAACAAGGAGGAATATCTGAAGAGTATAATGTTGAAAGGCCCCAGAAAGTCAACTAATGACTTCATTGCTTGAAGAAACTCTCAGGTAATGAAATTCCCTTTGACTTTGTGGATGAATCAGTTCCTGTCAATGTAATTCACCACCTTCTCTGTGATTTCTAGTATTAGTTACCGAAGATAGTTAAAATACAAGTTGTGAAAGTCAGATAGCCAGTATATAGAAGAGGAGTTGATTGAACCCATCTTCCTGAATATGAGGTTGGCTTTCTAAAGTAAGTAAGGGGAAATTTTGTAAAGTCTATAATGTGAAAAGGAAAAAGAAAAGAACAATAAGTATCCTTGGATAAAGCAAACAAATGGAAAGGGGGAAAAAGTGGAAAGAGATAAATGGAAAACTTTCAGGCACAAACAGATTTGGGGAATGTAAGAATAAACTTAATAAAAGAAGCTTTGTGCCTGTGTTTAAATTAGAATTTGGTATATTTTTTATGTGCTATCATTAATACTCCTGAAAGCTAATCTGAAATCTGTTACTATTTAATCAAGATACACTAAGACATATTTACTGTCTGTGATCCTGTATGCCTGTGATGAAAATGTCTTAAACTCCTTAGTGATATAAAATAATTTTCTGGAAATAGGATATTTTGTTATTAGGAGAAAAAGGATGGAATTAGGATTAAACAAGTAAAGAGAAAAGGTGAGGGAAGAATTCCACACATCTGTATACTATGTGAGCAAAAGATTATGGGCAGGAGAATTCATTCCTGGGAGACAAAACATAGTTTAGTGTGATTGAACATAAAGCAATATTCAATAAAACTGAAAAGGCAGAGTTGTATGAAATTATAAAGGGCTTTGAATGCAAAGAAAAAGGTTTGAACTTCTCAGAAGGGAATAAGCTATCACTCAATTTTTTTTGAAGTGATCCTATCTGTGCTGAGAAAAAATTATTCTGACATTGACATGAAAGATAAATTGAAGTTGAGAGTAGAGGAAGGAAGAAATGTAAGAAGGCTGCTATTGCAAATTGTAAAAACTAATCAGCCCCAAAGAAGAGGTATGAGAAGACGCTTTTCGACTTTCCAGCTCCTTTGCAGTGTTGGAGGGAGGAGGTTTCCATGAATGTGGAACATTGTCTATCATGTCAAATTTTCAATATCTTGATGGAAACAAGCTGAGAGACCTCATGACAAAAGATCTAATTTAATCTTTTTATGGTTAATATTTTTATTAAAGCTTTTTATTTTCAAAATACATGCATGAATAATTTTCAACATACACCCTTGTAAAACCTTGTCTTACAATTTTTCCACCTCTTCTCCCCATCCTCTCCCCTAGACAGCAACTAATCCAATATATATTAAACATGTACAATTCTTCTATACATATTTATACAATTATCATGCTGCACAAGAAAAAAATCAGATTAAAAGGGAAAAAACAAGAAAGAAAACAAAATGCAAGTAAACAACAACAAGAGTAAAAATACTATGTTTTGATCCACACTCAATTGCCACAGTCCATTCTCTGGGTGTAAAGGGCTTTCTTCATCAGAAAAACATTGCAACTGGTCTGAATTATCTCATTGTTGAAAATAGCCACTTCCATCAGAATTGATCAATATAATCTTGCTGGTGCTATGTACAATGATCTCCTGGTTCTGCTCATGTCATTAAACATTAGTTCTTGTAAATCTTTCCAGACCTCTCTGAAATCATCTTGCTGTTCATTTCTTATGGAACAATAATATTCAATAACATTTATATACCATAAACTTATTCAGTCATTCTTCAACTGATGGTCAACCACTTAGTTTCCAGTTTCTTTTCACAAATATAAAGGTGTGAACTCTGAGCTAGAGAATTGTTAAATACCAGACAAACAACTTAGCACCAAGTAATAATCCTAACACATGTGGGTCCCTTTCCCTCCCTTATAATATCTTTAGGATACAGGCCAACTAAAGAAACTGCAAAGAGTATGCACAGTTTGATAGCCCTGTGGGCATAGTTCCAAATTACTCTCCAGAATGGTTGGAACAATTCAAAATTCCACCAAAATTGTATTAGTTTTCAAGTTTTCACACACTCCCTCCAACATCCTGCTAGTTAATCTGAGAGGTGTGTAGTGTTATCTCAAAGTGGTCTTAATTTGCATTTCTCTTATCAATAATGATTTGAAGCATCTTTTTATATGACTGGAATTTCATCATCTGGAAATTGTCTGTTCATATTTTTTAACCATTTATCAAATGGAAAATGACTTGAATTCTTTTAAATTAAGTCAATTCTCTACATATTTTAGAAATGAGGTCTTTATCAGAACCCTTGAATGTAAAAAAAAATTTTCTCAGCTTATTGCTATCCTTCCAATCTTGTCTTGTCTGCATTAGTTTTGTTTGTACAAAATGTACTGTATACATTTTGTATACAGTAATGTACTCCAGTTCTTCTTTGACTACAAATTCCTTCCTTATCCATAAATCTTAGAAGTAAACTATCCTTTATTCTTCTAATTTGTTCACTCTTTGTCTAAATCATGAATCCGTTTAGACCTTCTCTTGGTATAAAGTGTTAGGCGTGGGTCAATGCACAGTTTCTGCCATATTAATTTCCAATTTTCCCAGCCGTTTTTTTTTTAACTTTTTTATTATAACTTTTTATTTAAAAGATATATGCATGGGTAATTTTTCAACATTGACAATTGAAAAACCTTTTGTTCCAATGTTTCCCTTCCTTCTCCCCATCCCCTCCCCCAGATGGCAGATAGCTCAATACACGCTAAATATGTTAAAGTATATGTTAAATACAATATATGTATACATATCCATACAGTTATTTCATTGCACAAGAAGAATCAGACTTTTAAATAATATACAATTAACCTGTGAATAAAACAGGAAATTCAAGTGGACAAAAAGAGAGGGATTGAAAATGCTATGTAATGGTTCACACTCATTTCCCAAAAGTCTTTACCTGGGTGTAACTGGTTCTATTCATTATTGAACAAATGGAACTGATTTGGTTCATCTCATTGTTGAAGAGAGTCACATCCATCAGAATTGATCATCATATGGTATTGTTGCTGAAGTATATAATGATCCCCTGGTCCTGCTCTTTTCACTTGGCATCAGTTCATATAAGTCTCTTCAGGCCTTTCTGAAACCATCCTGTTGGTCGTTTCTTAAAGAACAATAATATTCCATAATATTCATATGCTACAATTTATTCAGCCATTCTCCAATTGATGGGCATCCACTCAGTTTCCAGTTTCTAACCACTACAAAGAGGGCTGCCACAAGCGGTTTTGCATATACAGGTCCCTTTCTTTCTTTAAGATTTCTTTGGGATATAAGCCCAGTAGTAACATTGCTGGATCAAAGGATTTCCACAGTTTGATAACTTTTTGAGCATAGTTCTAAATCACTCTCCAGAATGTCTGGATGTATTCACAATTCCACCAACAATGTATCAGTGTCCCAGTTTTCCCACATCCCCTCCAATATTCACCATTATTTGTTCCTGTCATCTTAGCCTATCTGAGAGATATGAAGTGGTATCTCAGAGTTGTCTTAAATTGCATTTCTCTGATCAATAGTGATTTAGAGCACCTTTACATATGGCTAAAAATAGTTTCAATTTCTTCATCTGAAAATTGTCCTTTCACTGTTTATCAATCGGAGAATAATATTTTGGAAATGAGGCCTTTGTCAGACCCTTTGACTGTAACAATGTTTTCCCAGTTTATTGTTTCTTTTCTAATCTTGTCTGCATTTATTTTCTTTGTACAAAAGCCTTTCAATTTGATATAATCGAAATTTTCTATTTTGTGATCAATAATGTCTCTAGTTCTTCTTTGTTCACAAATTCCTTCCTCCTCCACAGGTCTGAGAGATAAACTATCCTATGTTTTTTCTAATTTATTTATAATCTCATTCTTTATGCCTAGATCATGAACCCATTTTGACCTTATCTTGGTGTACGGTGTTAAGTGTGAGTCAATGCCTAGTTATTGCCGTACTAATTTCCAATTTTCACAGTAGTTTTTGTCAAACAGTGAATTCTTATCCCAAAATCTGGGGTCTTTGGGCTTGTCAAACACTAGATTATTAAAGTTATTGAGTATTTTGTCCTTTGAACCTTACCTATTCCACTGATCAACTAGTCTATTTCTTAGCCAATACCAAATGATTTTGGTAACCACTGCTTTCATTAGTTCCTTGAAAGTCTTGTCCTTTTGTTTTTCCATATGAACTTTGTTGTTACTTTTTCTAGGTCATTAAACTAGTGTTTTGGAAGTGTGATCGGTATAGCACTAAATAAATACACTAGTTTAGGTAGTATTGTCATCTTTATTTGTTAGGATTACTAAGTGAGAACTCAGGTTGTCTGGACAGTGACAAGGTGAGAATTCAGGTTTTCTGGATTCTTACAAGGTGAGAACTCAGGTTGACTTGATAGAGGGGGCAAGCTCATTGGCTGGGGTGGTTCTTCCCAGAAGCCCTTGCATTATCCCACGCCCATTCTCTGGGAGGATAAAAGAGATAGCACTGGGCCCAGAGAGCAGATAGGCCTGGAGAAGGATAAGAGCTGGAGGAGATTCAGAGCCAGGATTCAAGAAGAAGACTCTGAATTGCATCAGGCTTGACGGGGCTCTCTGCAGGAAGGGAAGTCACTTCTTTGGACAAGAGTTAACAGCAACTGCCTGGAGACAACGGTTCATTACAGGAAGAAGAATCTGTCGGAGAGATTTGAGTAGAAGACACAGCAGATCTCTTCCCAGAGAGCGATCCAGCAGCTTCTAGAGACGACAGCTCACTACAATTGGCGTCCACACGTGGGGCAAGGACTTTTGCTTATCCTGACAAGAGGAGCTAGACCAGACCTTCGCAATTTGGCGCCCGAACAGGGACAGACACAGTCCTGATTCCAGTGGAAAAGCTTCTGATCTAGATCTCAGTCTCTCTGACCCAGAACCGTGAGTAACGAGGAAACTTTGTTAAAGATTAAGTGAGCGTGCTAATAGATAAATAAGGAACTTAACTTGTTAAGGGCTAAACCAGGAATCTCTTATAGCTGAAATGGGGCAGATGTTAGCTATATTCAATCCCTGGACCTCAGCCGACTCATCCCCAGCCCCAGAAGCAACCTCAGCTCCACCCCCATTCAGGAGTGGTACTATAGAGAGTATAATCAACATAATTGAGGAGCAGAGTTTACTTGTAACCTGGGTACAGATTGCTAAACTCTTGGCTGCATTAAGACGCACATCCCTTTGGTTCTTAGAGGAAGAAAAGATAGATGTAGATAAATGGAAGCTAGTGGGATATGAAATGAAAGAATTTCAAGCAAAAAATGGGCCTCGTTCAATTTCTGCAGAAGTATTTTATATCTACAACATAGTTCAATTAGCCTTAAACTATCAAGCAAGTTGTAGGAGAAGGAAAAGTTTTAAAAATGAACAGAGGAGGAAGTGTGAGAAAAAAAGGAAAGATCAAGATCTTGCCCTAGAGCAAGAAGATTTAAATGAGGAATTATGGTATGATTCTCTTGAAGAAGCTTCAACTCTGCCTAGAGAACAGATTATTGACAGGCCCACATCAACCCCACCTTCAGAGTTGGAGGAAGAAGGAGGGGAAGAGGCAGAAACACAAACAGAATTGCCTGTGAAGCAGCCTAAGCCTATGACAAGATTAGAAAAAGCATTGGTTAAAGCTAAGAGAGAAGGACAGGATATAAGTGATTTTATACATGCATATCCTGTGATTGAAAATACTGACTCTGTAGGTAAAAAAAGGAGAAGATATGCACCTTTAGATTTGAATAAAATTAAGGATTTGAAAAAAGGTTGTACCCTTTATGGGGCTACATCAGCTTATGTCAAAATGTTACTAGATGGTTTGTCTTATGAAATCCTAACCCCGAATGATTGGAAATCCATAGCAAGGACATGTCTGGAACCTGGAGAAAATTTATTATGGCTTGCGGAATTTCATGAATTATGTAAAATTCAAGTCAGATGCAATTTGGAAATAGGAGTTAACACACAATTCACTTTTGAGCACTTAGCTGGTGAAGGTCAGTATGGAGAGAATCGGAACAGATTAATTATACCATGACAACATATGAACAAATTGCTAAGGCTGCAATAAAAGCTTGGGGTGTCCTTCCTGGACAGAAAGATCGTGGAGAGGCTTTCACTAAAATACAGCAAGGTCCCAATGAACCTTTTGCAGATTTTGTGGGACGTTTGCAAACTGCTCTCAAAAGAACTATTGGAGAAAATTCAGCTACAGAAATAATGACCAGACATCTGGCTAAGGAAAATGCCAATGAGATTTGCAAAAGAATTATATGGGGATTAGACAAAGATGCTCCTTTAGAGGAGATCATAAGACGTTGTGCTACAGTGGGAACAAATGCTTTTTACACCTGGACAATGATGAATGTGGAAAGACAGGGTCCCTCCTGGCAAGGGACTTCTAGAGAAACTCGGCGATGTTTTCAATGTGGAAAAATTGGACATGTAAGAGCTCAGTGTAGGTATGGAGATACAGTGAGAAGACAGGGTGAAAGAAGACCTAAAACCCCATGTCCAAAATGCAACAGAGGACTCCATTGGGCATCAGAGTGTAGAATAATTCAGGGAAATGGGATGACGGGCCCAGGTCCAGGGCCCCAGGCAAAAAAGACTTGGGGCATGATGGCAGCTGATGTTACACCCAAAAAACCTTTAGAAGGTCAAGACTCTGATGTGATCAACCAGCAGAAAAGCAATCACATGGCAGAAAGGGATTACCTGATAAGTCAGCCAAAAGGCAATCAGATTGCAAAAATGGATTACACTTGGGGAGAATACAGGCCTTTTAAACCAACAGGGCTGTGTCCAGTGCAAACAACTCCAATATAATTGCCAGATGATGTGAAGAGATTTAGAAAGTGGTAAATAGAAGGAAATTAGATAGGTTGACTGCCTGGGAGAGAGGGTTTGCTTGTATTTCTTCAGCAGGAGAAGGAATCAGATGGGTGCCAACGAGTCGTATTCGCCTTGTCCATCAGAGAGAGACAGAAAAAGAGAAAGACCTCAAAATAAAGGAGAAGATCTAAGAAACATCTGACACTGAAAGAGCATGGATAATAAGAAGACTGTTAAAGAACTTTAAAACCAGCAGGAATCATTGGACTTCCTCACACAAGATGAGACTAATGGACAATGGACTTTTGGACATTTATAAATTTTCAATTTATGATTATGTTATATACTTCTAGCATGTGTTATGTTACTATGTTACTATGTGCTTATGTAATTTATGTAATTATCTGTAATACTTCCCATATTGATGGATTTATGTTTCAAGGTCATGACTGTCCTATGTTCTAAATCAAAAGAAAGGGGGAGATGTTAGGATTACTAAGTGAGAACTCAGGTTGTCTGGACAGTGACAAGGTGAGAATTCAGGTTTTCTGGATTCTTACAAGGTGAGAACTCAGGTTGACTTGATAGAGGGGGCAAGCTCATTGGCTGGGGTGGTTCTTCCCAGAAGCCCTTGCATTATCCCACGCCCATTCTCTGGGAGGATAAAAGAGATAGCACTGGGCCCAGAGAGCAGATAGGCCTGGAGAAGGATAAGAGCTGGAGGAGATTCAGAGCCAGGATTCAAGAAGAAGACTCTGAATTGCATCAGGCTTGACGGGGCTCTCTGCAGGAAGGGAAGTCACTTCTTTGGACAAGAGTCAACAGCAACTGCCTGGAGACAACGGTTCATTACAGGAAGAAGAATCTGTCAGAGAGATTTGAGTAGAAGACACAGCAGATCTCTTCCCAGAGAGCGATCCAGCAGCTTCTAGAGACGACAGCTCACTACATTTATTATATTTGTTCATCCTATCCAAGAACATTTAATATTTTCCATTTGTTAGATCTGACTTTATTTGTGTGGAAAGTGTTTTGCAGTTTCTTGGCAGATAGACTCCTAAATATTTTATACTATCAACAGTTATTTTAAATGGAATTTCTATTTGTAAGTCTAACTGTTGGATTTTGTTAGTGATATATAAGAATGCTGATGACTTCTGTTGGTTTATTTTGTATCCTGTAACTTTGCTAAGAATGTGGATTATTTCTAATAGCTTTTTAGTAGAATCTCTAGGATTCTCTAAGTATACCATCATATCATCTGCAAAGAGTGATAATTTTGTTTCCTCATTACCTACTCTAATTCCTTTAATCTCTTTCTCAATTCTTATTGCCAAAGCTAATATTTCTAATACACAATATTGAATAGTAATAGTGATTGTGGGCAACCTTGTTTCACTCCTGATCATATTGGGAATGGTTCCAATTTCTCCCCATTACATATGATGCTTACTGATGGTTTTAAATAGATGCTACTGATTATTTTAAGGACAAGTGAATTTATTCGTATATTCTCAAGTGTGTTTTTTTTTTTTTTACAAGAATGGATGTTGGATTTTATCAAATGCTTTTTCTGCATCTATTGAGATGATCATATGGTTTTTTTGTTAATTTGGTTATTGATATAGTCGATTATGCTAATAATTTTCCTAATATTGGACCAGCCCTGCATTCCTACTGTAAATCCCACTTGGTCATAGTGTATTATCCTAGGGATGATTTTCTGTAGTCTTTTTGCTAATATTCTATTTAAGGTTTTAGTATCAATAAAATTGGTCTATAATTTTCTTTCTCTCTTTTCAACCTACCTGGTTTAGGTATCAGTACCATGTCCATGTCATAAAAGGAATTTGGTAGGAGTTCTTCATTCCCTATTTTTCAAATAGTTTATAGAACATTGGAGTCAATTGTTCTTTAAATGTTTGGTAGAATTCATATGTAAATCTACCTGGTCCTGTGGATTTTTTCTTAGGGAGTTGATTAATAGCTTGTTCCATTTCTTTTTCTAAAATGGGACTGTTTAAGCAATTTACTTCCTCCTCTGTTAATCTGGGAAGCTTATATTTTTTAAAGTAGTCATTCATTTCACTTAGGTTATCAAACATATTGGCATAAAGTTGAGCAAAGTAATTCCTAATTATTGCTCTATTTCCTCTTCATTGTTGGAAAGTTCTCCCTTTTCATTTTTAAGACTAACAATCTGATTTTCCACTTTCCTTTTTCTAATCAGATTTACCAAAGGTTTATCTATTTTATTGGTTTTTTCATAAAACCAACTCTTAATTTTATTATTAATTCAATAGTTTTTTTTTGCTTTCAATTTTAATCAATTTTTCCTTTTAATTTTAGAATTTCAAGTTTAGTATTTGATTAGGGGGGTTAATTTTTTTTTTAGCTTTTTAAGTTGCAAGCCCAATTCATTAATATTCTCTTTCTCTATTTTTATTCAAGTAAGCCTCTAGAGATATAAAATTTTCTCTTATTATTGCTTTGACTGCATCCCACAAATTTTGGTATGTTATTTCATTGTTGTCATTCTCTTAGGTGAAATTGTTAATTGTATCTGTGATTTGCTGTTTCACCCATTCATTCTTTAGGATAAAATTATTTAGTTTCCAATTACTTTTTGGTGTATTTACCTTTAGCTTTTTGTTGAATGTAGTTTTTATTGCATCATGATCTAAAAAGAATGCATTTACTATTTCTACCTTTCTGCATTTAATTTTGAGATCTTTATGGCCAGTTTTTATATAGTTTCCATGAACTGCTGAGAAGAAAGTATACTCCTTTCTGTCTCCATTCAGTTTTCTCCAATGATCTATCCTACCTAACTTTTCTAATATTCTATTTACCTCTTTACCATCTTTCTTATTTGTTTTGTGGTAGGTTGAGTACTCCCACTATTCTAGTTTTGCTGTCTATTTCTTCTTGAAACTCTCTTAACTTCTCTCGTTTGATGCATATATGTTTAGTATTGATATTGCTTCATTGTCTATGCTATCCTTTTGCAAGATATAGTTTCCTTCCTTACCTCTTTTAATTAGATAAATTTTTGCTTTTGTTTGAAGCATAATAGATTCTGCTTGAGCTTTACTCTATATGTATCTCCCTGCTTTAAATGTGTTTCTTGTAAACAACACATTGTAGGGTTCTGGCTTTTGATCAAATCTGCTATCTGCCTGTGCTTTATGGGAGAGTTCATCCCATTCACATTTACAGTTAAAATGACTAATTTTGTATTTCCTGCCATCTTATTATCCCCAGATTGTGCTTTTCTTTTTCTTTCCCCCTTTCTCCCCCTCCCTAGTATTAAACTTATGGGCACCATTTGCCTCATGCAGCCCTCCCTCTTTAGAATCCCTCTCCCCCTCTTTGAATCCCTTCTTCATTCTTATACCTTTCCCTTATTACTCTTTTCTTTTTCCCTTTTCCTCTCCCACTTTTTAATGAGATGAGAGAAGTTACCCTGAAAACCAGATATGTCAGTTATTTTCTTTTTGAGCCAAATCTGATGAGAATAAATTCACACAATGTTCCTCCCCCTCCCTAAATTCCCTCAGATATTATAGGTTTCCTTTGCCTCTTTGTGGGATGTAGTTAGCCTCTTTTTATCTCCCCTTTTCCCTTTTTCTGATACTATCACTTTTCCATTTCTACTTCCCTTTTTTCATAGTATATCAGTATTATCAAATTATATATGCACTCTTTATCTATGTCCAAACAGAAATACAGTTCTCAAGACTTTTTTTTACCTTTTTCTGCTTCTCTTGAGTCCTGTATTTGGAGGTCAATTTATTTATTTATTTATTTATTTTTTGGTTTAGGTCTGGCTTTTTCATTAGAAACAAATGGAATTCACCTGTTTCATTAAATGTCCATCTTTTTCCCTGGAAGAAAATGCTCAGCTTATCTGGGTATTTTATTCTTCACTGCATTCCAAGTTCTTTTGCCTTGTGGAATATCATATCCCAGGCCCTTCCATCCTTTAATATGGAAGCAACTAGATCCTGGGTGATCCTTATTGTGGCTCCTCGGTATTTAATTTTTTTTTTTTTCTGGTTGCTTGTAATATTTTTTCCTTAGTCTGATAGTTCTGAAATTTAGCCAGACTATTCCTTGGAGTTTTTATTTTAGGGTCTTTTTCAGAAGGTGCTCGATGAATTCTTTCAATGCCTATTTTACCTTCAGATTCTATTGCCTCTGGGCAGTTCTCTTTCATAATTTTCTGTGCAGTAGTTTCTAGGCTCTTTTTTATCATAATTTTCAGGAAGTCCAATAATCCTCAGCTTATCTCTCCTAGATCTATTTTCCAGGTCTGCTATTTTTCCAAGTAGATAGTTAACATTTTTCTAATTTTTCATTTTTTTAGTTTTGCTTGACTGATTCTTGATGTCTCAATGAATCATTCATTTCTATTTGTTCAGTTCTGATTTTTAATGATTTATTTTCTTCATTAGCTTTTTTAACTTCTTTTTGTATATGTCCTATTGAGCTTTTAAGTGGGTTGCTTTGCTCTATGAAATTCATTTCCATTTCACTAATTTTTTTTAATGAGTTATTTTATTTTTCCAATTCACAAATCCTACTTTCCCTGGAGTTCTTTATCTTTTACAATTCACAAATTCTGTTTCCCTGCACCCTCTAGGAGTTCTTTACCTTTTCCAATTTGCATTTCAGGAAGTTGTTTTCTTTTTCCACTTTATCAAATTTTTCTTTAAGTGAATTATTTGCCTTTTCTGTACTCTTTTGCAGAGCTTCTCTTTCCTTTCCCCATTTTTCTTCTAGCTATCTTTTAAGATCTTTTATAATTTCTTCTAGCAGAGCCTTGTGTGATGGGGACCAGGTTACATCCCCTTTGGAGTTTTGTCTGGAGACTGTCTGCTATTAGTTTCCTGGGGTTGAAAACCTGCTCTCTTTCTGTATAGAAGCTGGTTAGCATATGCTTGGCTTTTTTACTTATTTTTTAAAAAGGCACTCAGGCTCTGCCTTCAGGGCAAGGAGGTTACCGACTTCTCTTCAGAACAGGGATAGATATACGGACAGTAGTCCTGCAAATAGGCTTCTAAGAGAGGCCGAACTGCAGAAATTTCCTGGGAAGAGCCCCACACTGGAACTGCCACTGCCCTGGGAAGAATGCTGCTGTGAAGATGAGTGGGTGTCCTGGGAAGAGCCCTGTAATGGAAGTGTTTCTACTGTGGGAAGTGCAAGCTGTGGAAGTTCTATTGCCCTGGGCAGACCCCCCTCCCCCCAGTGCAGATTTGTGGCTGCCCCTGGCAGAATCCCCCTGGTGATGAGAAGTGTGACTGCCTGTGCTACAGAGTGGGGCTGCACAGCTGTGCTGTGGTCTGTTCTGAGTCACTTCCTGTTATATTCTGGTGTTTTTTGGAGTGCATTCTACCTTTGGCTTTAACTTCTCTGCTGATCTACTGCTTTGCAACTAAAGCAGAGCAGCCAACCTGTGGTAGAGTCCTCCCTGCAAATTTTCCGCCTGCGAGACCACCCATGCCCTGGTTTGCTCAGTATGCTAGTTTCTGGTTCTGCCTCCCTGCCTATGCTGACCTTTCCTGCCGATCAAGACAAATGTTTTCTGATGATCTTCCAAATTATCTTCTTCTAGTAATCTGTTGTACTCCCAATATTCATGGATTTCACCAGTCAAACACTATTTCTGAGGCTGAATTTGGTAATTAGTAGTGAGGGTAGAAGGGAAGCTTAGAATGACTCGTGTGTCTTCTCCACCATCTTGGCTCCTCCCCTATGCTTCCCAGCAGATTTTGTCAGATCCTTTGTCAGTTCTTATCCCAAAAGCTGGGGTCTTTGAGTTTGTCAGACACTAGATTGCAATTGTCATTGACTATTGTGTCCTGTGAACCTAACCTATTCCACTGACTACTTTGTTTCTTAGCCAGTATCTAATGGTTTTTAAGACTACTGTTCTATAATACAGTTTTAGAGCTGGTACAGCTAGGCCACTTTCATTTCCATTTTTTCTTCATTAATTGCCTTGAAATTGAACTTTGTTATTTATTTATTTATTTTTTAGTTCTGTAAAATAATTTCTTGGGAGTTTCATTGGTATGGCACTGAATAAGTAGATTAATTTAGGTAATATTGTCATTTTTATTATATTATCTCAGCCTACCCATGAGCACTTGATGTTTTCCAATTGATTAGATCTGACTCTATTTATGTGGAGTTTTGTAATTGTGTTCATATAGTTCCTGACTTTGCCTTGGAAGGTAGACTCCCAAATATTTTATATTATTTAGGTTATTTTAAATAGAATTCCTTTTTGCATCTCTTGCTGTTGCAATTTGTTGGTAATATATAAAAATGGTGATGATGCATGTGAATTTATTTTGTATCCTGCAACTTTGCTAAAGCTGTAAATTTTTTTAGTAGTTTTTTAGTTGATTCTCTAGGATTTTCTAAATATACCATCATATCATTTGCAAAGATAGATTATTTGGCTTCCTTATTATCTACTCTAATTCCTTTAATCTTTTTTTCTTCTCTTATTGCCAAAGCTAGCATTTCTAATACAATATTGAATAGTAATGGTGATAGTGGCCAATCTTGTTTCACCCCTGATATTTTTGGGAATGGTTTTAGTTTTTCCCCATTACATATGATTCTTGTTGATGGTTTTATATATATATATATATATATATATATATATATATATATACACACACACACACACAGACACGTATACATATGTGTGTATATACATGTATGTATATATATATATATATATATATATATATATATATATAGTTGTAATATATACATATATAAAAAGATGTTACTGATCATTTTAGGGAAAATTCTATTTATTCCTATACTCTCAAGTGTTTTTTAATAGCAATGGATGCTAGATTTTGTCAATTTTTTTCCTTCAACTATTGTAAATCATATGATTTTTGTTAGATTGCTCATTAATATAGTCAATTATGTTATTCATTTTCCTAATATTGAACCAGCCTTTCATTTCTGATATAAATCCTACTTGATTATGGTGTATTATCCTGGGGATAACTTGTTATAATCTCTTTGCTAATATTTATTTAAGATTTTGCTTGAATATTCATTAGGGAAACTGGTCTATAATTTTCTTTCTCTGTTTTGATCCTACCTGGTTTAGGTATTAGCATCATATCTGTGTCATAAAAGGAATTTGGTAGGACTCTTTCCTTTCCTATTTTTCCAAATAGTTTGCATAGTATTGGAATTAATTGTTCTTTAAATGTTTGGTAGAATTTACATGTAAAACCATCTGGCCCTGGAGATTTTTTCTTAGCGAGTTGACTAAAACTTGTTCAATTTCTTTTTCTAAAATAGAACTATTTAAGTAACTTATTTCCTCTTCTGTTAATCTGGGCAATCTATATTTTTATAAGTATTCATTCATTTCACTTAGATTATCAGACTTATTGACATATAATTGGGCAAAATAACTCCTATTTGTTGCTCTAATTTCTTTTCCATTGGTGGAAAGTTTTCTCTTTTCATTTTTGATACTAACAATGTGATTTCCTTTTTTCCATTTTCTAATCAAAGTGACTAGACATTTATCTAGTTTGTTGTTTTTTTTCTTCATAAAATCAACTCTTAATTTTGTTTATTAATTCAATAGTTTTCTTGTTTTCAATTTTATTAATCTCCCTTTGATCTAATTTAATCTTGAACAAATATTAACTCCAAGTTCTATATATATTTCTCAAGATATCATCTAAATTTTCCTTAATTTTTTGTAGTACATCATTTATGTGAATGAGCATCTTTTATTTGAATGATAATGGCTTACTTTTTAAATAATAAGTTTGCTTTTTACTACATTCTAAAAAGGACTTTAGTCACTTGCTATTTTTCTGAATTACAGAATTTATGCTGAAACAATAAATCATGAAGTTTGCTATGATGTAAACATTTTATTGTTTGAAACATATAGAGGAATATATTAAAAGGAAGAGATAGAATGGATTGTGACCTGAAGAGAGGGAAATCTGAGTATAAATATGGTCTCAGACATTTTGTTACCCCAAGTAGGTTATTTAACCTCTGTTTACCTCCATTTATTTATCCATTTATTATGTATAATGGGGATAATGATAACACCTACTTGTGCCAATTGTTGTGAGAACCCAATGAAATGATAATTGTAAAGTACTTAGCACAATGTTTGACATATAACAGGTACTAATTGTTAAATGTAACAATAATTGTTATTATTAGTACTGTTTTGTTTTACTATTTTACTGTTATTATTACTATTGTTTTAAATTAATACCTAGGAATTTTGATTCTCTGGTAATCAACTAATTAGAATATTCCTTTAAGAAAATTCTGAAAATTAAACAAAAAAGAATAAAAAATTGATAAATCTGTTTGTTTATATGTATTGCTGTAGGGAATGTGTTCTAGATGCTATTTAAAAAGGTTAGATGAGAAGAGATTTTTATCAGAGGTTTTTTTAGTAACTCCATTTTAATAATTCCATTATCATGGTACATTCATTTCCTGTTAATTTGGGTTAGTTCCATTAGCCTCAAAGCTTTTTTGTCTGCCTATTAACTTGAAGACCAAATAATTTCTCTTATCATAAATTCTTAGGTTTTCCTTGGAAATATAGTTGGTGACTAAAGATTTTTGCATAATTAATTTAAAACTAAGTAGTTTCAATATTACATGCTCTGTCACTTGTTTTCTTTTCCTTCTATTGTTGGTCACATGCAATAATAACAAAACAACTATCCCCATTACTGTTGGAATACTTCCCGATTTGCTTAAATAAGATTGCTTTAGGAGCATTTACTAGTAATTTCAATACTATGAAGTTTGTACTCAATTTAGGAGACATGTGACTGGAAGTCTCTCCAATAAGGTTTTTAAAAATAAACAAACAAAATCTTTTCAATATTAAATAGTGAGGTGCTAGACGAGTCATTCTGAGGTAAATTACATTAAGAGAACTCCCAAACAATAGTTCTGTACAAACAACTGTAACTTCTAAAAGTTTCTCATGGGACTTAAGAATGTTAACAATCTATAGTTACTCTGTAGGCATTTTATAGAATTTTATTTGAATGATAATGGCTTACTTTTTACAATGAAGCACTGAAGCCAAGTTAAAGAAAAAAAAGATATGATTTCTATCACAGTAAATTTGCCTCCTGGTACCTTGAGAATATTTTTTTAAATTTTTAAATCATATTTACTGTCTCTTTGGAGAAGAGTTGGACCTAACATGTAGACTTTATACTACTACCTTCAAAACTCCTATAAATGTGAAGTCTGCTATAAAAAATCATTCTCTGTGATGTCATTTTTAAAAAATTTGAACATCATTTGAAAGTGATTTAATGGAAGTCATTTTTCCTTAGTTTTACTTTTCCATTTTATTTAAGGAATCCAGGTATGAAATTAGTCCACTCAATACTGCTCAACAGTATTGTATAATTTTGCTATCTCTCCAAGCCCCAAAACTAGATTATAACAATCATAAAAATAATACATAGTTCAATTGAATGGTTTCTTCCAGCCCTAAAATTCTATGCGCTAATAAATAATTGAACTGTTCATAATTCTAAGAAAAAATAATGGAAAATAATAGAAAATAATTCTTTCTGTATTGAAAGAATGGAAAGGGTCATGCTATCAGTGGCATAAAATTTGTATACTAGAAACAGAAACTGAAGCAATCTGGGAAGCCATCTAATCCAACCCCTTCATTTTTCATGTGAGATAGCTGAGACCTAGGAAAGTTAAAACATTTGCCTAAGGACCCAGAAACAGAATGTGTTAGATATGAAATGTGGAGCTAAGACACTCTGACTCGAGACAGAATTCTTTCTACCATAGCAAGGAATCCTTTTTAAAGTTTTATTTTATTAGGATAGCTAGTTGGTGCAGTGGATAGAGCACCAGTACTGAAGTCAGGAGGATGTAGGTTCAAGCCTGGCCTCAGACATTTAACACTTCCCTAGCTATTTGATCCTGGGCAAGTCATTTAACCTCAATTGCCTCAATAACAACAAAAAATTTATTTTTAAATAATGCAATAAAACAATCATTTCCATAATAGAATTATAAGAAAAATATGATTGTATATGAAAATGCATATATATGTATATGTGTAGGTGTATATAATATATTGTGTTTGTATGTATGTAAAATCATTGTATATATGTACTTCTATTTATCAGTTCTTTCTCTGGATGCAAATAGATTCTTCATAGGTCCTTTGCAGTTAATTTGGCTATCTTGAAAATAATTTATTTAATTAAATATTCAACAGTTGGAAGTACACTGAGGCAACAACAAAGTGGTTTGCCCAGGTCACAAAATTAGAAAATGAAAAAACTGGATAAAGAACTTTATCTTCTGACTCTAGATCCTAGATCCTTTCCCCCAAACCATATGATCTTTGCAAAGAACAATGTCAGGAATGAGTACCACTAGACACTGAGCTTACCATCTGTAAGCAAAGATATAAAAGAAAATGCTTTTTGAATGAGCAAGCCAGCTATCTTATCTGTTCTGCTTTCATACAGAAAATGTAGCATCTGGTGTAGTTGACAGTACACTGGATTTGAATTCAGACTATTCAAATTTTGACTATGGCTAGTTAGTATCTGTGACAATTCGTTTTGGGGCATCAATTTCCTTAGCTGTGTAATGGAGAGACTGGCCAATAAGAGGTCCATGTCCTTAGCTCAAGCTTTCTATCATCTACCATTTTAATGCTTGGCATTTCCCTAGTCAGGTCTCTTCCTTCCTTTCCTAGCATCAATCTCTAAAGTTATATCTCTAAAGTCAGCAACAAATATCTCTAAAGTTTCTTCCAACTCTAATCCCTGTGTTTACCATGTCTTCTTTCCTTCCTCTTTTGTAATTGTCTCCCTGAAATGAAATGAAATTTTCATTAAATAAGATAGCCACCCCCTCAAGGTCAAGGAGATTCAAATCTGTGAGAATTGGACAACTTTTCTAATGTCCAGCATCCTGTTGTTATTTAAAGAACAACACAGATGGAAAGGGTTTTGGAAACAATCCAGGTCACCACGACTATTTTACAGATAGGGAAGCAGAAGCCTAGAAAAAAAATGACTTTTATGTTTTTTTCCAAGGTTGCAGGAAAGTAGTAGTACAATTCTTCACTTGCACAAACTGGAGCTAAACTACAAACTACTATTAATAGTAGAGATTTGGATGAATCCTTCTAAATTTATATTGAGGCTGATGTTTTTTCAATAGACTTTCAACTGTGCAAACTTGACTTACAAAAGCAGTTTCTTTGATAATTAACAAAATGATTGACTTTAAGCCCACAGATGAGCATATTGACCTTAATTCTTTACAGATATGTTTCAGAATTCTGGGAATCTATTACTCTAAAAAGCCTCAATTTAGTCATTAAAATATTATTCATTTTTAGCATTAAGGTTTTACTTGAGAAAGATGGAAATCAAATATAGAGAAAGGGCAGAACAGTTTAAATATCCCAAGAACTTCATGAATGTCTTGGAATTTATTTTCTGTGCTGTTGTGGGTTCGCTAGAAACTGAAAGTACCGTACCGCATGCTGCTAGCTTCTTCCAGCCTTCGGACGTCTCCAGCCCCGCTTTGGAGACGGAAGCGGGGAATAAGCAAACAGAGAGCCAAAGTGTAGCAGAGCTGTTCTTTATTGTCTGCTCCCAAAAATGTCTCCCCGAGCCGTTGTTGTTTTAATGATTTATACAGTTATTTGGGCCCTCCCCAGTTCCTCCCTTTGTGGGCAGTGCCAGCTCCTTTAACAATGCCTAGTTTTTCTCCTTATATGGCCAGGCGGCTCACAGCCCTACTTGTCTAGTGAGATGTAGCTCTGTTTGCTCAACCCAGAACCGTTTCCTGGAGGCAACTGACATCAGGGCAGCTCCTCTCCGCACAGGGGGCCCAGGTCCAGGTCCATTACACTGTGCCTGTAAGTCTTTCCTCCTCTTCCTGCTGCAATAATAATGTCTTCCAGCAATAATCAAGAATTTGAGTGAGGGGCTTATTCTATTTTAAGAGGTAGAATGCATTATATTTTATGAGGACAAAAAGAATAAATGGTACAATTCAGGGTGTCCCAATGTGTTTAAGCTTAGTAATTAAAAAGAATTCTAAGACTTTTGTAACATCCTATAGAAAGACTAATGAATTTGTAATATGAGAACCTGCATTCAAATCTTCAATTTGCCACTTATTATTTTTGTAACATTGAACAAGTCTTTTAATTTTTCTGGGTCTCATTTTTTCTCATGTGTAAAAAGAAGAGGAGTGACTAGATGTCCTTCTAAGGTCCCTTCAAGTTCTAAATCTCTGATCCTAAGTAGACAAGGGAGGATATCTTTCATGATAAGAATGGAAGATATATTTATATTGAATCTGGAGGAGAGTGTTAATGAAATTGAAAATATAAAATATGTATATTTTAAGAACTACTATGTGCATAGCATTGGACTAAATTTTAAGAATACAATGATTTTGTTTTAAGTAGATCTTGTCTTCAAGGAGTTTGCAGTCTATTTTTTTAAAGATGAGAGTAAAGGAAGAAAGGACAGGAGATAACACAGATAATTATTTAGTATGCTTTTAACCTTTTTTTTAAAATCAAGAAAAAACAGTCTATTTACCTTAACTTTTCCAAGTGGTTTGTTTTATTTGAAGTGGATGTGATATATTGTTGGGCTTGAAGGCTGAATGATCAGAACTTAATCTTACCTCCAATATGTATTAAGTGTATAATCTTGGAAAAAAGTATCTACTCTAACTGTCCTCAGTTTCTTCTCTGTAAAATGGAGGTTGTAATGCTTTATATAATACTGTATGGTTGTGAGACTGAAATGAGATAATATACAATATTTTATTAGTGTCAAAAAAACTTAAAATCCTAACACCCATTGATTAAAACCAACATTTATTGAATATATATTTTTGCAAGGCCCTATAAAGTTTCAATAGGTTAATATGACAGTCCCTTTCTGTTAAGTATCTTACAGTCTAGTAGTCAGGATAAGTTCTTTCTTCTACATTTCCAAAAGATAAGGCCTGATAAAGGTTCTAGATAACCATTTTTATCATAATATCTATATTTCCAGTATAATCTTACCCAAAACTATAAGAATACATGATCATTCTTACCATTTGTTGGTGTGTGTTTTAATATGAATATAACTCATTAAAAACAAATCCATACTACTAGACTGAGATAGGTCATTCAGATAGTGATAGAGGCTACTTTATTAAACCTTCCCTGTTCTCTGTTGTTTAAGACAAAAGAGACCCAGAATAACACTTTCTTTTGTAAAGTATTACTGTATTTATACAATATCATGTATTATAACTATTTTTGTTGTCTCAACTTTTCATTACATTAGAATGCTCACTAGTAAGCTCTATAGGGACTAGAACTGTGTCTTACCAAACTATCAATCACAGTACTCTACACAGTATAGATAATTAAATAATGTTTATTATATTATTTCTCTCCTATTCCTTCTACTTTGAGTATATCTGTTTTTTTTATAACCTAATAGAGATAGGCTAATCACTAAATATTCCTCTTCATAGTTCCCTTCTGCTTTTGCTTTATCTATTAATTAATTTCACAAAAGATTCCAAGGTCTTAGAATCATAAAATACTGTGCTAAAAGAAAACTCAAAGATTGTTTAGTCCAAGGATTTTGAGATGTCATGGACTCTTTGGACAATCTTGTGAAGCATAGTGATTCTTCAGGATAATGTCTAAAATATATAAAATACAATACATAGATGTATAATGAAAACTAAAACAAAGTGCAAATAATAATTTAATTTTTTCCCTTTCAAGTTAATGGACCTGCTAAAATGTATCCACACATGCTTCTGGCTGCCCTTGGGCCCCAGTTAAGATCCCTGATATAGTCCAGCTCCATAATTACATGGAGGAGAAGCAAAGTTCCTAAAAGATTATGTGACTTTGCCCAGTATAATTCTTTTCTTCCCCACACATTTATCTATAGGCTACTACATAGGGTGATATAGTCATGGGTCAAGGGTAAAGTAAAGCTCCTAGAATCTTTAGGCTCATGATATAGGAATGTTCTACAATATGAAAAGCACAGTAGAATGTATATATAGTATAATATCTTTAAGGTAGATGGATCACATAATTTACAGTAAAGATCACAAAATTGAAAGATGAAGTACCTGATAGCTGGTTGGAACAAAAATAACATTTTCTTAGATGGTAGGCAATACCTAGAATTTCTAGTTTACTTTTACCAACAAACATTCTGCAGCAATAATTAGTCTTCAGAAAGTGAGGTTTCTAAAAGAAGATGAATCCATTTAGGATTTCATTTTATCATGGACATGGGAAAGAGAATGGAAAGATTGCTAGACATAGAAATAACTTTTCTCCAACTAAGTATTCATTTGCTAGAATATTCTGCTAATTATAGTTAATCAAAAAACTAGAAATTTTCATGGCATGTTGTTTTTGCTTTCTGATGACATCTTCTGTGCTGTCCTTTGCAATATACAGTAACAGGTCTAGTTAGAATTTGCTCTTAATACATTCCTACTATCACTTTGCTCCTGGAATTTTAAAAATAGAAGGGAAAATATGATCTAGTACAATCTTCCATTGTTAGTTCAGGAAATTGAAGTTGGGGGAAAGGTGACTTTCCCAAAGGCTTCATGTTGATTAGTTACAAAGCAATGAGTAGAACCCAGGTATTTTCATGTATCCATCCAAACAGTCTATTTTATACTACATACATCCTTTTTTTACTATGGCAAATTACCTCAGGCCATTAGGAGTATTCCACATCCTAATTTTAATACAACTAGTGTTAATGTTATTTGATCATTATTAGGTATGCCCCATATTTTATACACCAATCATATTCTGATGCTTTAGCAAAGAAGTTTTCATGCTTTTGAAATGTTGGAACAGATAAACCCAAATAGAACTTAGAGCTAGAATATAGAAATATGAGAGCTAGAAGAAATTCTTAGTGATCATCTATTGGAACTAGCATTCTCATTTTACAGATGAGGAAACTAAGGTTTATAAAGGCTTTATAAATGTTTATCTTGGACTCCATGCTGAGCTAGTGACTCAAAAAGTAAAGAGTAACAGCAACATTGGAATACTTGAAAGACCTGTAATCAGAAATATATCTCTTGGAAACCTGCCTTATGAAGGAACTATATTACCCTCAGCAAGTCACTCTAACTCTCTGAGTTTTAGTTTTCTCATCTATAAAAGGGGCAAAGGAATAGTAATAATAGTATTTCTCAATTAGTACATTAATAGTATTATAGGATCATTATAAGGATCGTGACATTTAGATCTAATATATGAAACACTCTTTTCAAAACTTAAAGCATTATATAAATGCCAGCTTTTATTACTAAAGAAAAACTCAGATTTGCAGTAATCAATAGGCCATGGAAATGGGGGTGTGAAATAATAACAATCATAGTATTATTAAACATTTTAAGACCATATCTTATCAAGGACTGTGATTTTATTATATATTTTTTTTCTTTTCTCTGTTGTACATTATACAGGGCATAATAAACAAACAAAACTCTTCCTCTGCTGTGCCATTTGTCATTGTATTTAGGTTGAAAAAAAATATTTCCAAAGTAAAGATGAGAATGTATTTGTGGATTAAAAGTACAAAAAATTGAATTGACAAAATGGATTTTTAAAACTATATCCTCACAGTGGTTAGTCCTCAATCAGTGGCATGAAAGGCTCTCTTTTCACATAGATAGGCATCTTCTTTACAACTTAGTCTTATAGAATTACTTAAGGACACTGCAATCAAGTTTTCTTGACTTCCAGACCAACTCTCCACTCACTATGTAACACTGATATGATATCCCCATACATACCTAAAATATAATATAAATATATAAATAAAATATAAATATAAAATACAAAAATACTTAAAATATAAAAATTCCATTTCACAAAAAAAAAAATTGTCTAAAGCCTCCAAAGCATCTACCAAAACTCTACCGAATTTCTAAGGAACTCTGGAAGTCTTTTAACTTATGTTTAGAAAAAAAACCAAGATTAACTGTTAAGTTTTTTCAAGGATACCTTAGTTAGTCAGAGAGGAAGAGTTGGGGTAACACCAGATCATTGAAAAGAAATACTAGTAGAAGTCAGTTTCGGTTGTATTCAGGATACGTAATTTAAACCCAGATCATTAAAACTTCCCTACTCAGCTGTCATAGTCTAAAGTCTATATTTTATAAGTATAAATATAAATATTTGAGTTATCATTGTATATTTTGTCTTCTGGGATAGGGAATATCCACAGCATCAAAAGGACCTGGAATTTCCTGATTCAGAAACGAAGAGGGGAAGGGGAGGAAAATGATGTTAAATATAAACTTTGTCTGTCTCATATAATCTAGTGTGTCCCTGTTTTTCAGATCTCACATATTTAAAAAAAAAAACTTATAAAAGAAAATTGGAATTCATTGATTTGCATTTCAAAGGTCTTTAGAAAGTATGCTAAGTATGTCATAGATATGCCTTAATGCTTCTAGAAACAGTTTTCTGAGTCACTGGCAGAATTATTTCTAGCTTTCTGTGAATAAATGACAGAAACAGGTCAAATGACTTACAGCAGAGTGAGGGTCACAGTGTAAGTGAATGAAGGAGCTCTGAAAATAAATATTCCCCCAGTTCATAATTTGGAGCTCTCACAGGGCAGATAAAGCTGTCTATCCTCTGGATTTTTCATTCTCTCTCTCAATATAAATCTTAATTAAGTGATAGAGAAAAAAATTCTCAATTTTGCAGCTGCAAAGTCAGCTCTTGTGGGTATAACTGATGTTATAACCCAATTAGTGGTTTGTTGATTTATCTCAAAAAATGGTTCCTTGGAGCATTAAGGTGCACTTCTGAGGTGCTCATCAGATTCTGTACAGCCCTAAGTAATGAAGTTGACTAATGTGTGCACTTATTGCTGAAGCAATGGGCTGATATGTCATTCACTCTGTTGAATGATTAGCATAATTGAGGGAGGGAGATGCTATAGCATCTGGGAAATGTTTTAGTGTTCATGTTTCATTATCAGTTCCAATAAATTTTTACTAAATAGTTGCTCAGATTTTGAAAAATTCTACCAATCAAGAAAGTAAGTTATTTTAAATGAGACTTCTGAAGAGAATAAGGTATTCCCTGTCCCAGAAGAAAACATACTTGAAAACCTTAAGATTTAAAGTTTTTTTGTTTTTTTGTTTTTAGCCCGGATAGACTTTAAACTATGGCACCTGAGTAGAAGAATTTTTGAGTTTTTCTTTTTCTTCTTCTTCTTCTTCTTTTTTTTTTTTAAAGAAGGAATCCTTCTTAATCTCATAGGCTATACAGAGAGTGCTACTCACAGATTTGACTACTTGTCAGCTTGGGAACTTTGACTCAACCTTGAATAAAGAAATCTCCTTCCTTTCCAAAGACTTACTATGTTGTTGCTAGACTTGTTTTGGACATTGTACCAGCTTATCCAACTATACCACAGAACTCTAATACTTATCCCATTTCAACCCAGGACTTCTGCACAAGATCTACCACCTTTAATGTCCTTGATAGCTGGGATCACAATAATGTATCCCCATACCAATCTGAGTCCCCCCTTTTTGGTTGGATTTATTTTTGTAAATATATTTTTTGCAATTACATGTAAGGATAGTTTTCTACATTCATTTTCATAAGATTTTGATTTCCAAATTTTTTTCTCCCTTCCTTCTACCCTCTCCTCAAGATGGCAAGCTTCTGATGATATAGTTATATTTATGCAATCATGTAAACACATTTCTACATTAGTCATGTAGTGAGAGAAGAAATGGAAAAAAAGGGAAAAGTTACCCAAAAAATGAAAATAGTATGCTTCAGTCTGCATTCAGACTCTGTAGTTCTTTTTCTGGATGTAAATAACATTTTATATCATGAATCTTTTGAAATTCTATTGCATTATTATATTGCTGAAAAAAGCTAAATTGATCATCCCAGTATTGCTGTTATTGTGTACAATGTTCTGGTTCTGCTCTCTTTATTCATCATCTGCTTATGTAATTCTTTCCATGTTTTTTTCTGAAATCCTCCTACTCATCATTTCTTATAACACAGTAGTATTCCATTATAATCATATACTGCATCTTGTTTGGCCATTCCTCAATTGATGTGTATGCCCCCATTTTCCAATTCTTTGCCACCACAAAAAAAGATGGTATAATTTTTTTGTACATGTAGCTGATCCTTTCCCCCTTTTTTATGATCTCTTTGAAAACATTTTGAATCAATGTTTGTGAATTATAGGGAAGAAATGTGTCATCCAGAATTTTATCAATTGAGAATCTTTAGAACCAGCACTTTTTCTTTACTTCTCAAGATTTTGAGTATAATATCCTTGGAATCAAAAGTTAAAGCAGCTGAACTACAAAAAAATAAAATAAAATAAAATTACTTGTACTTATTTGTTGTTTATGTTCTTGCTTTAAAAAATGTAGGTATGGGCTTAAAAAGATTTTTGTCTACACTGTTGATTTCCATGTGCAAATTTATCCATTTATAAGTTGACAAGGACAAGAATAAGAGACACAATTGAGGAAGATCATTTAAGGGGAATGAGAACTATCTCTAATTATTGACAGCCCATCTTCTCTACCATGCTAAAAAAAGTTTTTACTATATCAGTATAAATATAAATTTGAGTAGATGAATTAGATATTCAGAATTGTCTATAACTAGTACTCATTGGGAGAAAATCTAAGAGAAAAAAAATCCAGTTGTCTTGAATGATCTATCTATCTATCTATCTATCTAGACAGAGAGAAGGGGGGAGGTGGAGGGAGTGGGAGAGGGAAGGGGAAGGGAATGAGGGAGGGAGAAAGAGAGACTGTGGTGGTAAACAGCCTAAATGAAGACTTGAATAGAAGAGGAATGTAAGATGGTTATGCAAATGAATATATAAATATTACCCTCTGTTTTGTTAGGCCTATTTTGATAATATGATATATAAAAATTTCTAATTATTCCTCACATTCTCAAATCCTTTCAGGTTTAAAGTAAAGCAGTTATTTTTAGGTAAAGATATTTATCTTAAAAATGAAAGGGACCTAATTTAAAAGTTTGTTCAAGTGCCACATTGCATTTGGCCCTCCTTGAAGAAGTTGAGGAATATTGTCATGGATTGTGCATACACTATCAATTGTAGCTGCTATCAGAAGTGATCTCTGTGCCAATTTCAATGCATTTTTCTTCAAATGTTTTTCTTTCTTCCCAAAAAAAAGGTTTCCTAAGAATGGGAAGGAAATATGTTTTTAAACATTTAAATTGTAGAAACCAAAGACAATAATAAATATTTTAAAATACTTAGCAGAACAGATATGTATGGAGAAATGAGAAGGCATTATTATTCCCAGAAAAAGGAAAGGAATTAACATCAATGAATTAATGAAGCATTAGTTAAATACTTATGTGCCAAGTCCTATACTAGGTTAAGAGTACAAAGACCAAAAGGAAAAAAAAAGGCCTTAGGAACTTAATTTATTCACCCACTACATGAAAGCTCATAGCATCCAGGTTTGAAATCAAACTATAAGAAAAAGGGAAAGATGATAGGATATTAGGAAAAGATGATAAAGAAATGTATACATGTCTTCTTAACTTTTTTCTTGTATTTGTAATAAAATGCATATAGCTATTATAAATTCAATGTATTCAAATCAATCATTATCTTCTCTCTCCACCTACCTTGTTTCCTAAATTTTCTTGTTAATATCCAGAGTCCCATCACCACCATCATCCCAATCATAGAGTTTATCTTCAATTGCACCAGACTCTTTAGGCTTTACTTATCACCATCTCTGATAATTTGCCCAGTTCTGTCTCTTCAATTTCCCTGTATCTTCCATATTCAATCCCTTACCCTTTACTCTTCAATTAATACTTCTTATTTATTTCTTCTACATCTCTTGCTGGAGCTATTAGGATAGCATTCAAATTTGCTCAGTTATGTCCACATGAGCAGAGCTTATCATTGATTTAGAAGTGGAAGTGTTTTTATAAGTTCTCTTTTTGAAATTCTTCTTGTAGAAGAAATAGGAATTATTTTCTCTGACTCCAGATCCAATGCTTTCTCTAATTACTTTAGAAATAGTTCTTGTTTGATATCATTAAACATGGAAGTGGTGAAGGAATGATGACATGAATTTTTGAGTGACTAAAATGCAAAGAACATTTATTTTGCTTAGAGGGAAGAAAAATCCAGAAAAATGATGGTTTCTAAAAGTATCTCGAAAACATATCTAAAATAATCTTCAGAGTCAACCTCCTAAAATCAGAATTTTGTCAATTTTACTTATTTAAAATCAACAATCATTCCTATCTGAGAGGAATAGTTAAAATCAGAATTCAACTCCAATTAAGTCTCATAAATTAGGCTGGGTTTCATAACTGCCTCTGCCAGCCAGGAGAGGGCCTACTTAAGCAAATCATGCTCCTGGCTATTGCAACACAAACAAAGCTTATGAATATACTGCAATATACTTTTGGATTTCTGTTTATCCTTGTCAACATAACTAGATCCAGAACTGGCTTTCAGGATTTTTAAAATATAATTGCATTGAAGAAATATGTATTTTACAGGTATGTCCTCATATCTACGATCTTAGTCAAATCTCATGACATATCTGAATCTCAGTTTACTCTTTTGTAAAATTAGGAGTTTGTACTCCACTGGAGTTTTTAAGCAAGGTCTATGTGGAACGATGGCTAGATTATTGAATCAGATTAGAATGATGAAATCCTGCATTCAAATATGATTTAACTAGTTATGTGACTCCAAGCAAGTTGCTTAACTTTTCTGTGTTTCAGTTTACTAGTCTATAAAATAGGGATAATAATAGTATCTGCTTCTCAGGAGCGTCATAATATTTGTCAAGTACTTTTGTAAACCTTACAATGCTAGTTATCATTTCCTTTTTTTACTTTTACTAGTTTTTTATTTTTTAATAACTTTTTACTTTTAATAACTGTTTCAATGTTTACCAATATATTTCATTTCCTATATGTACTTAAATACATTGTTCTGAGAAGAAGTTCATAGGTTTCACCAGTTTGTCAAAAAGGTTTATGATATTATTGATCACAAAATAGAAGATTTTGATTACCTCAAACTAAAAAGTTTCTGTACAAACAATACTAATTCAAACAAGATTAGAAGGGAAGTAACAAATTGGGAAAATATTTTTATAGTTAAAGGTTCTGATAAAGGTCTTATTTCCAAAATATATAGAGAATTTATCTTAATTTATAATAAATCAAACCATTCTCCCATTGATAAGTGGTCAAAGATATGAACAGACAATGAAATTGAAACTATATCCACTCATATGAAAGAGTGTTCCAAATCACTACTGATTAGAGAAATGCAAATTAAGACAACTCTGAGATATCACTACACACCTGTCAGATTGGCTAAGCTGACAGGAACAAATAATGATGAATGTTGGAGAGGATGTGGGAAAACTGGGACACTAATACATTACTGGTGGAGTTGTGAAAGAATCTGGTCATTTTGGAGAGCAATCTGGAACTATGCCTGGGCTTATATCCCAAAGAAATACTAAAGGGGGGAAAGGGACCTGTGTGTGCCAAAATGTTTGTAGCAGCTCTTTTCGTAGTGGAAAATGAATGGATGTCCATCAATTGGAGAATGGTTGGGTAAATTGTGGTATATGAAGGCTATGGAATATTATTGCTCTGTAAGAAATGACCAGCAGGATGAATTCAGAAAGACTTGGAAAGACTTGCATGAACTGATGCTGAGTGAAATGAGCAGAACCAGAAGATCACTATACACTTCAACAACAATACTGTATGAAGATGTATTCTGATGGAAGTGGATATCTTCAACATAAAGAAGATCCAACTCACTTCCAGCTGATCAAAGATGGACAGAAACAACTACACCCAGAGAAGGAACACTGGGAATTGAATGTAAAATATTAGCACTACTGTTTATCTACCCAGGTTACTTATATCTTCGGAATCCAATACTTAACGTGCAACAAGAAAATTGGATTTACACACATATATTATATCTAGGTTATACTGTAACACATGTAAAATGTATGAGATTGCCTGTCATCTAGGGGAGGGAGTAGAGGGAGGGAGGGGAAAATCTGGAAAAATGAATACAAGGGATAATGTCATAAAAAATTACTCATGCGTATATACTGTCAAAAATGTATAATTATAAAATTTATAAAATAAAAAAAATTTACAAAAAGAAAGGTTTATGATACAAAAAATGTTAAAGACTGCTGGAAAGCTCTAAAATCTATTATAATCAATAAAAATTAAGATTATTTACAAAAATACTTTAATTATATTCATAAATGCTGGATAAGAGGTAAAGATATTTTGCTAGTTCAGTGGCTTTATTATTATTTTTCTTAATTCTTTATTATTATTACCTTTAGATTATATATGGCATTAAGTCTATAAAATTGTTTGAAAATTCACATGCTTTAGCAATTGACTGATTTTAAAGTTTATAAATTAATACATGTCTATCACACTATATTTTACATATAATGGTGAAATTTTAAAGCTAGAGGAGACTTCAGACATCACCTAGTTCACTTCCTACATTTTATGCATGATGAAGTTGAGGTCCTAAAAGAAAAAACATCCTCAAGGTTACCGGACTAGTTAATGAAAGAATCAGGAATGCTGTCCATATTTTTAAATTTCCCCTTTGACGCTCTCCCCTTGACATTGCATAGCTCTCTTCTCTCAACTCTGAGCATATATATATATATATATATATATATATATATATATAGTCTGACTTCTCACAATGATGATTTCTTTTGAATGATCTACCTAATTTATATATTTTTGAAAGCAGGTAATTTTATCAGCTTTTACCAGGTTGTGAAAAAGTGTTCAAATTTTAAAAACAAGTAGATGAACTACTATAAGAGTCACTTCCCAGTTTCTGTGAATTGCTTCTTGATTGTAACAGCACTGAATATAAGCATAAATATAATTTATACAAAATGTGGCACTGGATGGTGAAGCATTTTTATGGTGGGTTATTTATGATATAGATTGAAATTTGAGGATAAGCTATGCAACATCTGTGTCATTTGGAAGTTCAGAGTGAGGATAATTTTGAATTTTTTCTTCAGTGGCAAAGCCTGAAGTAAATCAAAATGCTATCAGTTCAGTATAATTTGAGTTCAGGTTATTTTCAAGGGCAGCTCTTCATGTGAACAGATTCCTCCCATAGCACCATTCTTAAACAATTTACAGAAAATCTCTTCTTTTCATGGAAAAGAGTGTAGACAAAGGAAATATGTATGAAACTAAATAATAGGACCATTAGAGAGACCTTTTTTTTTTTTTTGTCTAAATAACTGCTGTTTTTACAGGAAGTAACAAATATGCAGTTTTGAGCATTAATAGATTAAAGGGCTATTAGAAAGCCATTATATCTTGCTCTAGTGACTTTGCTGATGAGAAGTCATTTAATATTAATTGAACTTCTACAAATGCTTCCTCAAACAATCTGTGACACATTGTATTGAATGATGTTTGCGTTTTGAACTGTAATATAATAACAAGGGTATTGCATTTTAAGTCAGAGAACCAAGGTTTTAATCCTATTATTGCGTATTCCCACCTGTGAGGATGTGGGAAAATAACTTAGCTAGCCTCTCTGTGCCTCAGTTTCTTTTTTTAAAATAACTTTTTATTGACAGAGAACATATGCCTAAGTAATTCTTTACAACATTATCATTTGCACTCACTTATGTTCCAACTTTTCCCTTCTCTCACTCCACTCCCTCCCCTAGATGGCAAACAGTCTTATACATGTTAATTATGTTATAGTATATCCTAGATGCAATATATGTGTGCGGAACCGAACAGTTCTCTTGTTGCACAGGAAAAAAATGGATTTAGAAGGTAAAAATAACCTGGGAAGAAAAATAAAAGTGAAAATAATTTACACTTATTTACCAGTGTTCCATTTCTGGGGGTGGCTGATTCTGTCCATCATTGATCAATTGGAATTGGATTAGATCTTCTCTTTGTCAAAGATATCCACTTCCATCAGAATACATCCTCATTCCGTATTGTTGTTGAAGTATATAAATGATCTCCTGGTTCTGCTCATTTCACTTAACATCAATCCATGTAAGTCTCTCCAAGCCTCTCTGTATTCATCCTGCTTGTCATTTCTTACAGAACCAGTAATACTGTCATTCCTCCAGAGTTACAATTTATCAAAATGCCATTGCTTAAGACAGGAAATAAAATCTAACACAATTCTTTTGACAATTAAGTAGTGAACTGTGAGAGCAGACTATCTCATATATTGTCATACTGGTCACAGTATCAATTGCTGTTACTGCTTAACTGCTTTTCTTTGTTAAAAGATACTCATTTCTCTTGGTGCCAGATTATCTGCATCTAGAAATGGTTATGATGTAAAGACAAATAACAACAATAAAACTTAACTTTAAAATTTTTTCATGAGTTACATTTCTCATAGCATGTTTCAAAAATGCCTAAAAACAAAAACAGAATATCATCAGAGCAACATAGATCTAGTGCTCAAAGAGTTTCCAGAGATGAGCTAGACCACTAACCTAATTTTGCAAAAGAGGAAACTGAGGAAAAGCCAAGATGGCTGAGAAGGCACACATGAGATTCTGAGCTCCTCTCATGCCCTTATTACCAATTTTTAAAATAAGTCTCAAAAATAGTGCTACTGGTAAGGTTCACGAAGATTGGAAATACAACAACTCACCAGCCAAAGATAATCTGGAATATCACCAGAAAAGGTTTGTCCTGAGTGGCAGGAACAAACTGGTGTAGGGCAGGGATAGAATCAGGAGCAGGGGCACCCTCTGTGATTAGAAGGTTTTACATAGAGCTCTCTGCCATAGCCTGATTGCTTTGCTTTGGTCGCAGAGTAGTGGACCAGCAGAGAAATTGGAGCCTAGGGTAGAGGGTACTCTGAAGGATGTCAGAGCCTAACAAGATCTGGCTGCGCCCACCGAGGACAAGAAGTGACTCAGCACAGACCATAACACAACTCTTCAGCAAGGAGTTCTTGTTGGGGGGCAGTCACAAACCTGCACAGAAGGGGCACAGCTTGGGGCAGCCTCTCATCTTCACAGTGTGGGGCTCAGCCTGGGATAGTAGAATTTCCCCAGCTCGACTGCACACCCAAGGTAGAAACAATTCCAGTTCAGTGAGGGATAGCTCAACTGCTAATACTCAAAGTGGGTATTTGTGGGAGGGCAGTGATACTTTTGCTGCTTAACCTATAGTCCCAGGGCAGTCACTAGTCCTCACAGCAGGACAACCAAAAGTTTTGTAATGAGTCACATCCATTTAGAAAATTTCATTGGGTCTCAAACCACAAGGGTTCTTCCCTGAAGGAAGCATGAGAGTATGAAAAGGAAGGCAAGCTGGACAGGCTTTTACTATGCTCCTAGCTTCCTTTTTTGTTACCCCAAATTGCAAACCTAAAGCTCAAGCAGCCTGGTGCTATTTAGAATGAGATTCTTGGGCTGCTTGAAATACAGGAGTATTGGCCAACATGGTTAGAAGGCTATCTGCCTTTGAATTACTATAAAAATAGGACCTGGAAGTCCACTGTGTAAGTGGACATGCAAGATATAAATCTTACCTGGATGCTTTCTCACTTCCTCTTAAAGTTCCTTAAAGAGCTGATATATATTAGAAGCCACAAATTTTATTTGGGCTGTGAAAATTCTTTGTACCACACCTACTGAATAAGCTGGATTGATCCAGACATCATATTTATATCTCCTGGATAATAAGTAAGAGCTAGAATGATTGCATACAATTCATTCTGCTGAGTGGACTGAAAAGGAGTTCTTTTTATAATTAAGTCACTAGAGTATACAGCACAAATGTTATGTTTGGATGCATCTGTAAAGATAGTTGATCCTTTAAGAGAAATTTTAGAAACCTTTTCTTCAAAAATCTATCACCAATATTGTAATAGTTGGGTTATCTTTAATGGAGACCCATGTATAACATTTGGAGCCATGGCCAATAAAATTTGCCAGTCTGGAATGGTTTCACAGCATATGTTAATTTATGCATTGGTATAAAAGGTGTATATCTTGTCAGGTGTTATTTGTACTGCTCGCTTAATGGCCTTTCATAAAATTCTAGCCACAAGCACTGGGTAAGGAGTAAGGCTTTATTCTGGTTGTGCTGGGAGGTTCATCCACTCTATCACACTGTCTCCTTGATAAAGGACTGCTGTGGGTGCCTCTTTTACAGCAAAAACTGATATTTCCAAGAGTTTTTGAATGACTCTTTCAACCACATAGGCTAAAGCCAGTTCAACTTGTCTCAAAGCCTCTTGAGCTTCTTTTGTAAGCTGGCGTGGTGAATTTAAAGCACTGTCTTCCTTTAAAATGTCACATAATGGTTGCAATTGACAGGTAGTCAAGCCTAATACTGGATGCATCCATTGGATATCTCCTATCAATTTCTGAAAGTCATTTAAGGTGTTTAGCTTCTCTATTCTTAAAGAAAGTTTTTGTCCTGTAAGCATCATAGTGTATACTTCATAGCCTAAATATTGAATTTTTTCTGGAGCTATATACAATTGGTAGTTTCTCAGTGTTTCTATGATCTTTTATAGACATGCTTCTAACATTTGCTCCTCAGGTGCACATTCCAATGTATCATTCATATAATATAAAAAACATTGCTTTTGGAAATGCTTTTCTTACTGGATTAAGAGCAGCAGCAACATACATTTGACACATAGTAGGGCTATTTTTCATTCCCTGTGGCAAAACTGTCCATTCATATCTTTTATAAGACTCAGCATTATAAGTTAATACTGGGCACTGAAAAGACAAATCTTTTCATATCCTCCTTATCTAAAGGGATAGAATAGAAACAATCCTTAATGTCTATCAACCAAAGAGGCCATTCTCTAGGCAATTGAGTAAGAGATGGAAGTCCAGGCTAAAGGGTTTTCATAGGTTTCATCTGTTCATTTACTTTTCTTAAATCAGTCAACATGCTCCATTTTCCAGATTTCTTTTTTAGAACAAATACAGGGGAATTCCAAGGACTTAGAGATAGTTGTAAGTGTCCTTGGTCAAGTTGCTCCTGTACTATATCAAATAAGGCCTTATTTTATCACTAGCTAAGGGCCACTGTTCTATCCTCACTGGTGTAGCAGTTTTCAATTGAATAGGAACAGGTGAAAGTGTTGTCAGGCCTTCAACAGCAGCCCTCCCTAAAAAATTGAAGTACTCGTTTGTAATCCTAACTTTTGTAAAATGTCTCTTCTCCACAGATTGATGGGGAATTTTTCAACTATAAAAGGAGTAAAAACTCCTGTTTCACCTTCAAATGTCCACCTCAAAGGGATAGCACTAACTTCAGCTGCTATTGATCCTCCTATGCCAGACATATAGGTGTTTGCCTTAATCTTTGGCCAGTGACTGGGCCAGTTGGCACCTCTAATGACTGTACGATCTGTACCTGTGTCTATTAATGCTTCTAATAGTATGCCATTTATATAGATAATTGAGGATAAGTCAGTCAGCTGTCACAGTTGCTGTTTAGAATTTTCCTGGATTCTGCTGCTTGGAGTCAGAATCTGGGCAAGTATCACCAGATTGCCTATTAGGAGTCTGTATCAGCAAACCTGATGCTTCTACTTCTCCTGCTTGACAAGTCACACATTGTCTACCTGTATTAGTGACTGGGATATTGTCTACATATTCCCCAGTTTCCCACATCAGTATATGGATGAACACTGTTTTTTAAGTACTCTCAGGAGGTGAAATGGTCAAGCCTACTGTGCCTGAAGGCAAGAGATCTATAGGCTGGAGAAGGATAGATTTAACCTTTCCAGGGGATATCTTAGTAATACCGGCTGCATACAACTCTGTTCTTCCCAATTTTAATCCCTTTCTCCCATCAAGTTGCTTCCTGTCTGATTGGTCATGTCTGGGTACTTTACTTCTAGGCACTCTATGGGTGTAGCATCGACTGCCATCATGCCCCAAATATTTTTTGCTTTGAGCCCTGAGGCTTCCCCCCCCCATCCCGTTTCCCTGAATCAGTCTGATTCTGATGCCCAATGGAGGCCTTTGTTGAATTTTGGACATGGGATTTTGGGTCTTGTTCTCCCACCCTGGTTTCTCACTCTGTCTTTATGCAACATTGAGCTTTTCAAATACTTTACCACATTGAAAGCATTGAAGAGTCTCTTTGGAATTCCCTTGCCAAAAGGGACCCTGTAATATAATGATTGGTTTGTACTCAGTGTGGAGCATATAAGCTAGAGGCTCCAGCCAGTGAGATTCAGAGACATTCGGAGAGAGGGCAAAGGACTGGCAGCAGGAGCTTAAGCTCTCAGAACCAAGGAGAGAAATTCAATTTGATCTCTGATCTTCCTGGTGGCTGGCCTGGACTCCTGCACTTCTCCCACTAAGACCAAGGCCAGACTGAAAAGCTCTCCAAAAAGCTGCCCAGCCCCAGGAAAGAGAAAATAAAGAATCTGGACTATAAGAAAGTTAACCAGGCCTCAGAAAAGGAGACAAGACTTTGAAGGAGATAATAAATGATTTGGACTTTAACATCTGGCTGCATTTGTGGTGATTACTAAACTGAAATGAAGGCTGCTCCCAGAAACCCAACAAGAGAACATTACATTTTAGAGAGAAAATTACATTTGGTGTCTGAACATGGGGCTGATACAATCCTTATTTCAGTGATAAAGTCTGATTTGATTTCCCATTTCCTTTTGTATTTTCATCTCTTTTCCTGAAACATCAGGGAGGGTGTGATCACCTCCTTTTATGATGTTTTCACCTCTTTTTTGAGGAATCAGGGAAGGTGTGATCACCTCCTTTTTGGGGGGTTCTCACCTTCTTGAGAAGGGAGGTCATGACCCCCTATGTTCTAAAAACAAAAGAAAGTGGGAGATGTTATGAGCCAGAACTTGAAACAAGATACTAAATGAAATTGAGGAGACTTAAATCTACTTTAGCATTGATTTAATCCTACAACAAATACTGGTTTTTTAGTGATATAATGATTGGTTTATACTCGGTGTGGAGCATATAAGCTAGAAACGTTAGCAAGGATTGACATTCAGAGAGAAGGCAAACGACTGGCAGCAGGAGCTTAACCTCTCAGAACCAAGGAGAAAGATAGGCCTCTAAGAAAGCTAACCAAACCCCAGGAAAGGAGACAAGACTTTGAAACACCTGGCTACACTTGTGGTGATTATTGAACTGAAATGAAGGCTGCTCCCAGAGACTTCCCAAGGAAACCAAAGAGAGAACATTGCAGATTTCCAATCACTACAGGTTAAAATTTCATAAGCCAAATCCTCTAATAATATCTTAACATAAGATTATGTAGACCCCTAAAGAATACAAGCATTTTTCAGATCTTTGACAATTTTTACATTGAAAGGAATATATTTTCTTTTGTTTTGATCTGAAGAGTTAAGCTGTTCAATCACAGGATAAATTTCTATTCTCAAATCAGCTGTATTCTGTCCTTCCTCTTTGGCTTTAAGTAGTGCCTTTTGCAATCAAGTCATGAGTGGGGGGGAGGTAATTCCTGGGGAGGAGGTGCTGATGATATCACTGCTCCTCCCACTCCTCCTCCTTCCACTCAAGAAGGTGAAATTGATTGTGGAGGGTCAAGAGCCTGCTCAAGTGCAGATGGATTTGAAGCTGGGCTGTGAGAATGAGAATCACAATTCCCTTTAAGTTCACTTAATTCCCCATGCCTTTTGATGATATTTTCATTACCCTTTCCCTTCTCGTCCTCTTTCTCCCAGGGTTCTTTGTTTGACTGTTCTCCTTAGAGTTTTTTCTTTTTTTCTAGAACTTGCGGAATTCTTTAAGGCCAATTGTATTATGAACGTTTATTTATTTAATTTAATAGTTTATTCTATTTAATTGTATATAGAACGTTTCCTTAGAAATTGAATCAGGACCATTATCATTATAGTATTCACATAGTTGATCTCCCACTAGTTTCCAATTATCTGCTTCTATTTCTTCTTCCTTGAAGAACCAAGGGGACATGCATTCTAATGTTTCCAAGAGTCCACCAATCTGCTCCCAAGTTAAAGCAAACCTTGCATCTTTTTTAGTCTAAGTATGCTTTCTATATAACTCCCTCAGGGGGTGGGGATGGGGGTGGGGGAGAATCTTTTCCTAATATAGGTCCCATTTCAACTAGCAAAGGAAAGTTACTAGTTTACCCCTTAACAAAGTAAGTTTACTCTTTGTCTATTTCAATACTCACTGTATTTCCTGGTCACAGAGACTTCTTCACTGAAATTAGGGTCCTTGGTCCACACTGAGCACCAAATGTAAAGTATGGGCTAGCTCCCTAGAGGGTGCCAAGGTTAGCCAGAGTCAGGATAAAACAAAGTCCTTGGTCTTTAGGGGGAAAAGTGAAGGAGGCAGGCAAGCTGTCACAGGTTGCCAAAGATGTATACTGGCTTCGAGTCCAGAGTCTCCAGCCTCTCTTTAACTTGTCCTGCCACCAAGTGTCTCTGACTTCTCTCCCCGAGCCCTCTAATCCTTGCCTATGATTATCTCAATTTCAAACATTAAGCAAGCACCAATGGTGAGGAGAGCCATCATCCAAATATAGATAATAGAGCCATTGTCTTAAATCAAATAGGTAGCCTTAAGTATTCTCTTGTCTGATTCATAGTTCCAGCCCTCTACACTTATCCCAAAACCTGGGGTCTTTGGGTTTGTCAAACACTAGATAACTATAATCATTGACTATTTTGTCCTGTGAATCTAACATATGCCAGTGATTAACTACTCTATTTCTTAGCCAGTACCAAATGGTTTTGATGATTGCTGCTTTATAATATAGTTTTAGGGCTAGTACATATAGGCCACATTCATTTGCATTTTATTTTTCATTAATTCCCTTGAAATTTTTGATCTTTTGTTCTTCGAGATGAATTTTGTTGTTATTTTTTCTAGATCAGCAAAATAGTTTCTTGGGAGTTTGATTGGTATAGCACTAAATAAATAGATTACTTAAGGTAGTATTGTCATCTTTATTATATTCGCTCAACCTATCCAAGAGCACTTAATATTTTTCCAATTGTTTAGATCTGACTTTATTTGTGTAGAAAGTGTTTTGTGGTTTTGCTCATATACTTCCTGACTTTCCCTTGACAGATAGATTCCCAAGCATTTATATTATCTGCAGTTATTTATTTATTTATTTTTATAATAGTTTTTATTTACCAGATATATGCATGGGTAATTTTACAACATTGACAATTGCCAAAACTTTTGTTCTAATTTTTCCCCTCTTTCCCCTCCCCAGATGGCAGGTTGATGAATAAATGTTAAATATGTTAAAGTATAAACTAAATACAATATATGTATACATGTCCAAACAGTTATTTTGCTGTACAAAAAGAATTGCACTTTGAAATAGTGTATAATTAGCCTTTGAAGGAAATCAAAAATGTAGGCGGACAAAAATAAAGGTATTGGGAATTCTATGTAGTGGTTCATAGTCATCTCCCAGAGTCCTTTGCTGAGTATAGCTAGTTCAATTCATTATTGCTCTATTGGAACTGATTTGGTTCATCTCATTATTGAAGATGGCCGCATCCATCAGAATTGATCATCATATAGTATTGTTGTTGAAGTATACAACGATCTCCTGCTCCTACTCATTTCACTCAGCATCAGTTCATGTAAGTCTCTCCAGGCCTTTCTGAAATCATCCTGTTGGTCATTTCTTACAGAAAAATAATATTCCATAATATTCATATACAACAATTTATTCAGCCATTCTCCAATTGATGGGCATCTACTTAGTTTCCAGATTCTGGCCACTACAAAGAGGGCTGCCACAAACATCCTTGCACATACAAGTCCTTTTCCCTTCCTTAAGATCTCTTTGCGATATAAGCCCAGCAGTAACACTGCTGGGTCAAAGGGTATGCACAGTTTGACAACTTTTTGAGCGTAGCCAAATTGTTCTCCAGAATGGCTGGATGTATTCACAATTCCACCAACAATGTGTCCCCTCCAACATTCTGCATTATCTTTCCCTGTCATTCCAGCCAATCTGACAGGTGTGTAATGGTATCTCAGAGTTGTCTTAATTTGCATTTCTCTGATTAATAATGACTTGGAGTATCTTTTCATATGGCTAGAAATAGTTTCAATTTCTTCATCTGAGAATTGTCTTTTCATATCCTTTGACCATTTATCAATTGGAGAATGGCTTGATTTCTTATAAATTAGTGTCAATTTTCTATATATTTTGGAAATGAGGCCTTTATCAGCAGTTATTTTAAATGGAATTTCTCTTGGTATCTCTTAGTGTTGGATTTTGTTAGTGATGTATAAAAATGCTGATGATTTATATGAATTTATTTTGTATCCTGCAATTTTGCTAAAGTTGGTGGATTATTTCTAATAGCTTTTTAATTGATTCTCTGGGGTTCTCTAAGTATACCATCATATCATCTGCAAAGAGTGATCATTTGATTTTTCATTACCTACTCTAATTTCTTTAATCTTTTTATTTTCTTATTGCCAAAGTTAATATTCCTAATATAATACTGAATATCAATAGTGATAGAGGGCAACCTTCTTTCACCCCTGATTTTATTGGAAATGGTTCCAGTTTATCTCCATTACATATGATAGTTGCTGATGGTTTTATATAAATGCTACTGACTATTTTAAGGAAAAGTCCATTTATTCCTGTACTCTCTAGAATTTTTAATAGGAATAGATGTTGGATTTTATCAAATTCATTTTCTGCATCTCTTGTGTTAATGTTTATTAGTTTGGTTATTGACATAGTCAATTATGCTAATAGTTTTCCTAATATTTAACCATTATTAAATTCTCTCTGTTTTCATCCTACCTGGTTTAAGTATCAATACTATGTCTGTGTCATAAAAACAATTTGGTAGGAATCCTTCTTTTCTTATTTTTTCAAATAGTTGTAGTATTGGGGTTATTTCTTCTTTAAATGTTTGATAGAATTCACATGTAAATCCATCTGGCCTTGGAGATTTTTTCTTATGGATTTGATTGATATCTTGTTGTTTTTTTTTTTTTTCTAAAATGGGACTATTTAATTTATTTCTTCTTCTGTTAATCTGGCCAATCTATATTTTTTCTAGATATCCCCCCATTTTATTTAGGTTATCAAATTTATTGGCATAAAGTGGGGCAGAATAACTCCTAATTATTTCTCTTATTTCTTCTTCATTGGTGGAAAGTTCTCCCTTTTCATTTTTGAGACTAACAATTTAATTTTCCTCTTTCCTTTTTCTAATAAAATTAATTAAAGGTTTGTTAGTAGCGTCTGCTCCTGTCTTTTATCTTTATTCTGTATGTATCACCCTGCTTCAAATGTGTTTCCTGTAAACAATATATTTGTAGAGTTCTGGCTTTTGATCCAGTCTGCTATCCACTTATGTTTTATGGGAGAGTTCATCCCATTCACATTTATAGTTAAAATGACTAATTCTGTATTTCCCACAATCTTATTTATCAGAAATTACACTTTTCTCTTTCATTTTCCCCTTTCCCTCCTCCCCAGTATTTTACTTATGAGCACCACTAGTCTCAAGCAGCCCTCCCCCTTTCTTATACTTTTCCCCTATTATTTCCCCTTCTATTAGCCCAACCCTTTCCTTTTTCCCTTTCTTTTCCCACTTTTTTTTTCCTGAGGCAATTGGGGTTAAGTTTCCCAGGGTCATACATCTAGGAAGTGTTAAGTGTCTGAGACAAAATTTGAACTCAGGTCCTCCTCCTGACTTCAGGGATTGTGCTCTATCCACCTTGTCACCTAGTTGCACCCCCTCCCACTTTCCTATCAAGTGAGAGAAGCTTCTCTGTGAAAACAAATGTGTCTAATATTCCCCCTTTGAGCCAAATTTGATGTAAGATCCATTAAATGTTTATCCTACTCTCTTCTTCAATTATAATAGGTTTCTTTGCCTGTTCATGATTTAAAATTTCCCTCATCTTACTTCAATTTCCCCCTTTTTCCTCAGTATAATCCCATTTCCACCTCTAGTTTCTTTTTTATATTATAAAAGTAAAATCAAATTATACATGCACTCTCTGTGTATACCCATACCAGAGATGCAGTTCTGAAGAGTTCTTTTCTTTTTACCTTTTTATTCTTCTCTTGGGTTCTATTATTTGAAGGTCAAATTTTTCATTCAGGTCTGGTCTTTTCATCAGAAATAAATGGAATTCACCTATTTTGTAGAATGTCCATCTTCTTCCCTAAACAAAAATGTTCAGTTTAGTAGGGTAGTTTATTCCTGGCTGCTTCCCAAGTTCCTTTGCTTTTCAATTATCAGATTCTGGGCCTTACAATCCTTTAAGGTGGAAGCTATTAGGTCCTGGGCAATTGTTATTGTGACTCCTCAGTATTTGAATTATTTCTTTCTAGGCACTTCCAATATTTTTTCCTTGGTACAATAATTCTGAAATTTAGCCACAATGTTCCTCGGAGTTTTAATTTTGAGGTGTTGGAAAATTCTTTCAATAGTTATTTTACCTTTGATTCTAGGATATAAGGGCAGTTATCTTTGATGACTACCTGAAAAATAATGTCTAGGCTTTTTTTTTTCTTTTTTATTTATTTTTTGTTTTACATTTTAAAATTAATTTTAAAACTTTTTTGACAGTATATATGCATGGATAATTTTTTACAACATTATCCCTTGCACTAACATCCATAGTGAATTTTCCCTCCTTCCCTCCATCCCCTCCCCTAGATGGCAGGCAGTCCCATATATGTTAAATGTGTTATAGTATATCCTATATAATATATACTATATATGTGTACAGAACCAGATTTCTTGTTGCACAGGAAGAATTGGATTCAGAAGGCAAAAATAACCTGGGAAGAAAAACAAAAATGCAAACAATATACACTCATTTCCTAGTTTTCCTTCTCTGGGTATCAATTGGAACTGAATTAGATCCTCTCTGTGTTGAAGATTTCCACTTCCATCAGAATACATCCTCATACAGTATCCTTGTTAAAGTGTACAATGATCTCCTGGTTCTGCTCATTTCACTCAGCATCAGTGTATGTAAGTCTGTCCAATCCTCTTGGTATATATCCTGCTGGTCATTTCTTACAGAACAATAATATTCCATAGCATTCATATACCATAATTTACCCAACCATTCTCCAATTGATGGGCATCCATTCATTGTCCAGTTTCTATATCCACTCATATGAAAGAGTGTTCCAAATCACTACTGATCAGAGAAATGCAAATTAAGACAACTCTGAGATATCACTACACACCTGTCAGATTGGCTAAGATGACAGGAACAAATAATGATGAATGTTGGAGGAGATATAGGAAAACTGGGACACTAATTCATGGTTGGTGGAGTTGTGAAAGAATCCGGCCATTGTGGAGAGCAATCTGGAACTATGCCCAAAAAGTTATCAAACTGTACATACCCTTTGATCCAGCAGTGCTACTACTGGGCTTATATCCCAAAGAAATACTAAAGAGGGGAAAGGGACCTGTGTGTGCCAAAATGTTTGTAGCAGCTCTTTTCATAGTAGCTAGAAACTGGAAGAGGGAGGGAGGGGAAAATCTGGAAAAATGAATACAAGGGATAATGTTATAAAAAAATTACCCATGCATATATACTGTCAAAAATGTATAATTATAAAATTAATTAAAAAAAACTATTGTCCAGTTTCTAGCCACTACAAAAAGGGCTACCACAAACATTTTGGAATATACAGGTCCTTTTCCTTTCCCTTCTTTATATTTCTTTGGGATTTAAGCCCAGTAGTAGCACTGCTGGATCAAAGCACATTTAGATAACTTTTTAGGCATAATTCCAGATTGATCTCCAGAATGGTTGGATTCTTTCAGAACTCCACCAACAATGTATTGGTGTCCCAGTTTTCCCACAGCCCCTCCAACATTCATCATTATTTTTTCCTGTCATCTTAGCCAATCTAATAGGTGTGTAGTGGTATCTAAGAGTTGTCTTAATTTGCATTTCTCTGATCAATAGTGATTTGGAACACTTTCATATGAGTGGAAATAGTTTCAATTTCATCGTCTGAAAATTGTCTGTTCATATCCTTTGACCATTTATCAATTGGAGAATGGCTTGATTTCTTACAAATTAGAGTCAGTTCTTTATGTATTTTGGAAATGAGGCTTTTATCAGAACTTTTAACTGTAAAAATATTTTCCCAATTTATTTCCCTTCTAATCTTGTTTGTACAAAATCTTTTTAATTTGATGTAATCAAAATTTTCTATTTTGTGATCAATAATAATCTCTTGTTCTCCTTTGGTCAAAAATTCCTTCCTCCTCCACAAGTATGAGAGGTAAACTATCCTATGTTCCTCTAATTTATTTATGATCTCATTCTTTATGCCTAAATCATGAACCCATTTTGACCTTATCTTGGTATGTGTTGTTAAGTATGGGTCCATGCCTAATTTCTGCTATATTGATTTCTAGTTTTCCCAGCAGTTTTTGTCAAATAATGAATTATTATGCCTAAGGTTGGGATCTTTGGGTTTGGCAAACACTAGATTGCTACAGTTGTTCATTATTTTGTCCTGTGAATCTAACCTATTCCACTGATCAACTAGTGTATTTCTTAGCCAATACCAAATGGTTTTGGTGACTGCTGCTTTGTAATATAGTTTTAGATCAGGTACAGCTAGGCCACCATCATTTAATTTTTTTTCATTACTTCCTTTGAAATTCTCGACCTTTTGTTCTTCCATATGAATTTTGTTATTTTTTCTAGGTCATTAAAATAGTTTCTTGAGAATCTGATTGGTATAGCACTAAATAAATAGATTAGTTTAGTGAGTATTTCATCTTTATTATATTCGCTCGGCCTATCCAAGAATACTTAATGTCTTTCCAATTATTTAAATCTGACTTTATTTTTGTGGCAAGTGTTTTGTAATTTTGCTCATATAATTTCTGACTTTCGTTTGGTAGATAGATTCCCAAATATTTTATACTATCGACAGTTATTTTGAATGGAACTTTTCTTTGTATCTCTTGCTGTTGGATTTTGTTGGTGATGTATAAAAATGCTGAGGATTTATGTGGATTTATTTTGTATCAACTTTCCTAAAGTTATGAATTATTTCTAGTAGCTTTATAGCAGAATCTTTGGGGTTCTCTAAGCATACCATCAGATCATCTGAAAAGAGCGATAGTTTGGTTTCCTCATTACCTACTCTAATTCCTTTTATCTCTGTCTAATTGCCAAGGCTAGCATTTCTAGTACAATATTGAATAGTAATGGTGATAGTGGGCAACCTTGTTTCACTACTGATCTTACTGGAAAATGTTCCAGTTTATCCCCATTACATATGATACTTTCTGATAGTTTTAAATATATGCTCCTGACTATTTAAGGAATAGTCCATTTCTTCCTATATTCTCAAGAGTTTTTTAGTACGAATGGATGTTGGATTTTATCAAATACTTTTTCTGCATATATTGAGATGATCATATGGTTCTTGTTATTTGATTATTAATATAGTCAATTATACTAATAGTTTTCCTAATATTAAACCAGCCCTGCATTCCTGGTATGAATCCTACTTGATCATGGTGTATTATCCTGGGGAAGATTTTCTGTAGTCTTTTTGCTAATTTCTTATTTAAGATTTTAGCATCTGAGTGAAATGAGAAGAACCAGAAGATCACTGTACACTTCAACAACAATACTGTATGAGGATGTATTCTGATGGAGGTGGAAATCTTCAACATAAAGAAGATCCAACTCACTTCCAGTTGATCAATGATGGACAGAGGTAGCTACACCCAGAGAAGAAACACTGGGAAGTGAATGTAAATTGTTAGCACTAATATCTGTCTGCCCAGGTTGCATGTACCTTCGGATTCTAATGTTTATTGTGCAACAAGAAAATGATATTCACACACATGTATTGTACCTAGACTATATTGTAACACATGTAAAATGTATGGGATTGCCTGTCATCGGGGGGAGGGAATAGAGGGAGGGGGGGATAATTTGGAAAAATGAATACAAGGGATAATATTATAAAATATATATATAATAAAAAATTAAAAAAAAAGATTTTAGCATCCATATTCATTAAGGAGATTGGTCTATAGTTTTCTTTCTCAATTTTCAACCTACCTGGTTTAGGTATCAGTACCATGTCTGTGTCATAAAAGGAATTTGGTAGGACTCCTTCATTCCCTATTTTTTCAAATAATTTATATAACATTGGGGCTAATTGTTGTTTAAATATTTGATAGAATTCAAATGTAAATCCATCTGGTCCAGGGGATTTTTTCTTAGGGAGTTGATTAATAGCTTGTTCTATTTCTTTTTCTGAAATTATAATTTTATAAAATAAAAACTTATTTAAGCAATTTACTTCCTTTTCTGTTAATTTGGGAAGCCTATATATTTTGGAGGTAGTCATCCATTTCACTTAGGTTATCAAATTTATTGGCATAAAGTTGGGCAAAGTAACTCCTTAGTATTGCTCTAATTTCCTCTTCATTGGTGGAAAGTTCCTCCTTTTCATTTTTAAGACTAACAATTTGATTTTCCTCTTTCCTTTTTCTGATCAGATTTTCCAAAGGTTTATCGATATTATTGTTTTTTTTTTTCATAGAACCAACTCTTAGTTTTATTTATTAATTCAATAATTTTTTTAACTTTCAATGTTATTAATTTCTCCTTTTAATTTTAGAATTTCAAATTTAACATTTGATTGGGAGGTTTTAATTTGGTCCTTTTCTAGCTTTTTTAAGTTGCAAGCCCAATTCATTGATCTTCTCTTTCTCTATTTTATTCAAGTAAGCCTCTAAAGATATAACGTTTCCCCTTATTACTGCTTTACCTGCATCCCACAAATTTTGGTATGATGTCTCATCGTTGTCACTATCTTGAGTGAAATTATTAATAGTGTCTATAATTTGCTTTTTCACCCAATCATTAGTTTCCAATTACTTTTTGATCTATTTACCCCTGACTTTTTGTTCAATGTAGTTTTTATTGCATCATGATCTGAAAAGAAAGTACTTATTATTTCTGCCTTTCTACACTTAATTTTGACATCTTTATGTCTTAATAAAAGGTCAATTTTTGTAGAGGTTCCATGAACTGCTGGGAAGAAAGTATACTCCTTTCTATCACCATTCAGTTTTCTCCAAAGATCTATCATACCTAATTTTTTTTAATATTCTATTTACCTCTTTAATTTCTTTCTTATTTGTTTTGTGGTTTGATTTATCTAATTCTGAGAATGCAAGGTTCAGATCTCCAACTATTATAATTTTCCTGTTTATTTCTTCTTGCAACTTTTTAAACTTCTCTTTTAGGAAGTTAGACGCTATACCACTTGGTGCATACATGTTTACTATTGATATTGCTTCATTGTCTATGCTACCCTTTAGCAGGATATAGTTTTCTTCCTTATTTCTTTTAATTAGATCAATGTTTGCTTTTGCTTGATCTGAGATAAAGATGGTTACCCCTGCTTTTTTACTTCACCTGAAGTATAATAGATTCTGCTCCAGCCTTTTACCTTTTACCTTTACTCTCTATGTATCTCCTTGCTTTAAATGTGTTTCCTGTAAACAACATATCGTATGGTTCTGACTTTTGAGCCAGTCTGCTATCTGGCTCCACTTAATGGGAGAATTCATCCCATTTACTCTGTATTTCCTGCCATCATAATATCCCCAGATTATGCTTTTTTTTCCTTTGCTCCCCTTGAACCCCTTTCCAAGTATTAAACTTAAGGGCCTCACTTGGGTCACACAGCCCTCTCTCTTTAGTATCCCTCCCTCCTCCCTTTAGATCTCTTCTCCTTTTTTGTGCCTTTTCCTTATTACTCTTTTCCTTTTCCCTTTTCTCTCCCACTTTTTAATGAGGTTAGAGCAATTTTCTGTAAAACAAATATGTCAATTATTTCCTCTTTGAGTCAACTCTGATAAGAGTGAGATTCGCACAATGTTCCTCCCCCTCTCTAATTTCCCTCAGATATGGTAGGTTTTCTTTGCCTCTTTGTAGGATGTCGTTTCCCTCTTTTTGTTTCCCCATTTTCCTTTTCCTGATAATATCCCCTTTCTATTTCCCTTTTTTATGTTATATCAGTAAAATCAAATTATACATGTGGACTTTATGTATATCCACAACAGAAATACAGTTCTCAAGAGTTCCTTATTTCTGCTTCTCTTGGTTGGAGATAAAACTTTTTCTTTAGATCTGTTTTTTTTTTTCTTAGAAACAAATGAAATTCATCTGTTTCATTGAATTTCCATCTTCTTCCTTGGAAGAAAATGCTAGGTGGGTAGTTTATTCTTGGATGTTCTTTTGTCTTTCAGAATATCAGATTCCAGGCCTTTCAATCCTTTAATGTATAGGCAGCCAGATCTTGAGTGATCCTTATTGTGGCACCTCAGTATTTGAATTGTTTTTTCCTGGTTGCTTGTAATATTTTTTTCCTTAGTCTGATAGTTCTGAAATTTGGCCACAATATTCCATGGAGTATTTTTTTAGGATCTTTTTTCAGAAGGTGTTTGATGAATTCTTTCAATGCCTATTTTCCCTTCTGGTTCTGTTACCTCTGGGCAGTTCTCTTTGATGATGCACTGTAAAATAGTATCTAGGCTCTTTTTTTTTTCATCATAATTTTTTGGAAGTCCAGTAATCCTCAGATTAACTCTCAGATCATTTTCCAGGTCTGTTGTTTTTCCAAGTTGATAAGTAATATTTCTTTCTATTTTTTCATTTTTTTTTGGTTTTGCTTGACTGATTCTTGGTGTCTCAATGAATCATTCATTTCTATTTGATCAGTTTTGATTTTTAATGAGTTATTTTCTTCATTAGCTTTTTTTACTTCTTTTTGTATTTGTCCAATTGAGTTTTTAAATGTGTTATTTTGCTCTGTGGATTTTTTTTTCCATTTCAGTAATTTTTTTTAACTGAGTAATTTTCTTTTTCTAATTCACAACTTCTACTTTCCTGCAAGTTATTTACCTTTTCCAATTCACAAATTCTGTTTCCCTGCACTTCCTGTGAATTTTTTACCTTTTCCAATTCACCTTTCAGGAAGTTGTTTACCTATCCCAGTTCACCTTTTAGGAAGTTGTTGCTCTCTTGCATAGCTTCTCTTTCTTTTCTCCATTTATCTTCTAGCTCTCTTTTAAGATTTTTAATAGTCTCTTCTAGGAGAGCCTTTTGTGTTGGGGACCAACAATTATCAGGAGACTGTCTGCTATTAGTCTCCTCAGGGTTGAAAACCTGCTCTCTTTCTGTTTAGAAGCTATCAATCGTCCTTTTAATTTTTTTTTATTCACTTTTTTAAAGCCTATAGGGCTTCAGGGCCAGGAGGTTACCACTTTCTTCTGCAGAGCATGCATAGGTGTATGGACAGGCCTGCACAGCCCGGCTGCGGGGTGTGGGGGGGGGGAGTGGGGAAGGGAGGGGAGAAGGAGGAAGATGCCCTGCTGAGAACCCTGCTGTGCGGATTAACGACTTCCTTGAGGCAAGAGTGTGAACAGTGAAAGTGTCACTACTCCACTACTACAACCCAAAGCCTATAAGGTTGTGGGTATTAGCAACTGACCAGCTGAATAGCCCTGCTCAGAGGTGTCTCTGCCCCAGAAGCACAATCTTGCTGTGGAGGTTCTGTTGTCCCAGGCTGAGCCCCGCACTGTGCAGATTAGAGGCTGCTCTGTCCTGCAGCTCCCTGCTATGTAGATTGGGAGGGGGGGCAATTTCTGGCATTTTTACAGTACCCTGTATCTCCGGCTCTAATCTCTGTTCTTGTCCACTGCTTTACAATCAAGGCAAAGCAACCAGCCTATGGCAGTGTCATTTCCACTGTTCTTCTAGCCACACAGGTTACCCCCTTCTCTGGTCCGCTCAGGACCCCAGACTTTCCTATCCCCCTGCCTGCTGCTGGTTTTTTCCCATCCCAAAGGTCAAACCTGCTCTGGCGGTCTTCCAGATTATCTTTAGCTGGTAAATCATTGCACCTTTAATCTTCATGAATTTCACCAGTCAAGCACTATTTTTGAGGCTAAATTCAAAGATTTGAGGTACTGAGGGCAAGAGAGGAGCTTAAAGAGTGTGTGCCTTCTCTGCTATCTTGCCTCTGCCCCCTATGCTCTTTTTTTCATCATGGTTTTCAGGAAGTCCAGTAATCCTTAGATTGTCTTTTCTATATCTAATTTCCAGATCAGTTGTTCAGTTGTTTTCCCAAATAGGTATTTCTTCTATTTTTTCTTTTTCTTTTTCTTCTTCTTTTTTTGTTTTTTTTGTTTTTTTTTTGGTTTTGCTTGACTGATTCTTGATGTTGCATTGAGTCATTCTTTTTCATTTGTTCAGTTTTGATTTTTAGCTAATTATTTTCTTCATTTACTTTTTAAAAAATCTTTTGTATTTGTCCAATTGAATTTTTAAATGAGCTGTTTTGTTCTATGGATTTTTTTTTCCATTTCACAGATTCTGTTTTTCAGGGGGCTATTTTCTTTTTCCATTGCACAAATTCTGTTTGTCAGGTAGCTGTTTTCTTTTCCATTTTGTCAAATCTATTTTTAAGGAGTGATGTGCTTTTTCTATTTCATTAAGTCTATTTTGTAATGAATTTTTTTAATGTAATTTCTGTTTCCTTTTCCAAACCTTCTTGCAAAGTTTTCATTTCCTTTCCCCATTTTTCATCTAACTCTTTTTAAAGATACTTTTTAATTTCTTCTACGAGGGACTTGTGTGATGGAGACCAATTTATATCACCCTTTGGGGCTTCATCTGGAGAGATCTGCTTTTAGTCTCCTCAGGGTTTGAAATCTGTTCTTCTTCACCATAAAACTACCTGTGGTTAGAGTTATTTTTGCTTTTAAACTCATTTTAATAGGTTTTTATTTACCAGATATATGCATGAGTAGTTTTACAACACTGACAGTTGCTAAACCTTTTGTTCTAATTTTTCCCCTTCCCCCCCCACAACAGGTTGACCAATACATGTTAAATATGTTAAAGTATAAATTAAATACAATATATGTATACATGTTCAAACAGTTGTTTTCCTATCTAAAAAGAATCATACTTTGAAATAGTGTACAATTAGCCTGTGAAGAAAATCCAAAATGCAGGCAGACAAAACTAGAGGGATTAGGAATTCTATGTAGCGGTTCATAGTCATCTCCCAGAGTTTGTTCTCTGGGTGTAGCTGGTTCAGTTCATTACTGCTCTATTGGAACTGATTCGTTTCATCTCATTGTTTAACTCATTTTTTTTTTTTAATTGAGATCTGTTTTTAGGGCAAGGGAAGTAGCAATAGCTGTTCTGAGTCAGTGCTGACTGACTTCTGGTGCTGAGTGGTTGTGGCCAGGTCTTGTGAAATTTTGGCATCTAGCTTCACTATTTACCTTTTGTGTTTGTGTTAGATGTTTTATAACTTCTCTGGTGATCTACTCACCTGCAACCAAAGCAGAGTAGCCAACACTACTGTGGATTTCTTCCCATAGATTCTCCCACGACTGGAGCCCACATCTCCCCGGGACTATGGGCTGCTTGCACAGCAGGCACAGTCTGTGCTCAGCCTACTTGTACTTGGCCCATCTCCCTCCATGACTGATTGAAACAAATCTTTTCTGTAAATATTTGAAATTATCTTCTGCTGGTAATTTTTTACAATCCCAATATTTGTGGGTTCTGCCAGTTCAGAACTAATTCAGAGGGTGGATTTACTAGTTACTCTGAAGGTTGTGCAAAGAGGTCAGAAACAAACATATGTTTTCTCCTCCATATTGGCACTGTTCCCGTATTTTGATTTCTAAAGCCCTTTAAAGTCTTATTCCAGCCTACCTTTCCAAAATTATTTCACATTCTTCTCTTTTATACTCACTGCTTCAACCAATCTACCCTCCTTGCTCTTCTCTATAATCAGACTTGCATACTTTTCAGTTCCCTTGGCCAGAAATGTACACTTTCTTCATGTCTCTAAAAATCCCAAGGTTCCCTAAGGGGTCAGCTCATGAATCATTTTCTACAAAGCTTTTCTTAATTCCCACTAAGATGTTAGTACTCTCTTCCTCATTAAATTTTCACATTTTTCTCAGTTTTGTTTTCTATTTGAATGCAAACTCCTTGAGACTAGAATTTTTTTGTTTCTTTTGCCTTTATATTCCTAGAATGTACATGTATGTCTTGTAGTAGTAAACACATAATAATGTTTATTGGATTGAATTGAAGACTGCTACTGAACCTATGAAAGTCTTTTTCTTTCTCTCTCTCTCTCTTTTTTTTTTTTCTTGGTAAGATAAAAACACTTTCCACAATCTAAATTTAGGAACCTAAAAACAAGACTTTCACTTTCTTCCAGTTAAGCTAATGAAGTTTTTGTTATTCTATTCTTCACATTAGCAGATCCACTCTAAATGACCTCCTCCAAGAATATGTGAATAAGTCATGTAACTTGCTTTGGCCTGCACAAAATATTTGAGAAAAGTTTGAAGATAATTTATTGCTGGATTAGTAAGAGAAAGAATAGATGTCTTGAAGATTCGTAGATTTCCTTGGACTTAAATTTGTAAAATATTTTAAGTAATCATGCCCCTCATTTTACAAATTCCCACTAATTTTTTCATGATATAATCTTTTATATTTTGATCATATATGCATTTAGAGTTTAACTTGCTATAATGTGTGAAGTT